>NW_022309976.1:0-6144 GCF_002776525.5 Piliocolobus tephrosceles
ACCTTCTTTTTCTGTATAAAATATAGAATCAGAGTGACTGTATAATCACACAAGGTTGATAAAGGGCAGAACACAATGTACAATGCAGAGTAACTGCTGACACCTGGCAGAGGCAGTGATAATGCTGATGGTGGTGATGATGGTATTGTGGAGATGGAGATCGGGGTGGTGGTGACGATGATAATGAAGATGCCATAGCAGCGGTGGTGATTGTGGTGATGGTGATAGTAATGGTGGTGATAGTGACGGTGATGGTGGGGATTGTAGTGGTCATGTTGGTGATAATGGTCAGAGCGTGGTGATGGTAGTGGTGATGGTGGTGATGATGTTGGAGATGGTGGTAGTGATCATGTGGCAAAAGCGGGGATGGTGATGATGGTGGCTGTAATGGTGATGGCAGTGACGATGGTGGAGAAGGTGGTGCTGAGGGTAGTGATGATGGAGGTGAGAGTGGCGGTGATTATGGTGACGATGATGGTAATGAAGGTAGTGATGTGGTGATGATGGTGGCTGTGGTGGTCATGTGACACTGGTAATGGTAATCATGATGATGATGGTGTTACTGATGAGGATACCATGGTGATTGTGGTGGTGATGGTGATGGCAATGGTGGTGGTGACGGTAGTGAGGATGGTGGTGATGGTAATGGTGATGGTTGTGGTGATAGTGGTGATGGTGATGTTAGTAGTAATAGTGATGGCAGAGGCAATGGTGTTGATAATGATGGTGATGGTGGTGATGGTGATGGTGGTTGATAGTGATGGTAATAGTGGTGATGGGGTGTTGATGATAATGGGGATGATGGTGCTGATGGTACTGAGGATGGTAATGGTGATGGTGGTGATGTTGGTGGAGATAGTGATGGTGACACTAATGATGGTTACAGCAGTGGTGATCATGGTGATGGAGACAGGACAGTGGTGATTGTGGTGATGATCATGGTGAAGGCTTGGATGGAGATGGTAGTGATATTGTGTTTTATGGGAGAGGATGAAGCTGTTTGGAGCAGAATGTAAGCACCAGGCCTGAGCAGGTACCAGTAAGAAAGTTCTACTGTCTAGAGATTTATCAGGTTGGGACTCAGGTGAATCTTCTCCTTAGACACCTCATCGTGGATGGAAAACTGTGTCTGCCACAATGGATCACGTGTTCCTGTTAACCATAGGAACAAATGTAGATTTTCCCTGGCATTCATGCCTCTGACCTCCAGAAAGGACCATGAACAAGAAGGAGATGGGAGGTGGGAGATGGGTAGCTGTAGTAAAGGGGGAGGGGAAGAAGAGGGTGAACAGTGAGATCAGCGGAGGAGGGAAGAGTGAAAGAGAGGAAAGAAACCAGACTTGTCCACAGAGGTGTCCGCATGCTTATCACCCACCCTGAGAGAGTCCCTGTCTTCTGAGAGGGTCCGTTCTGGGCCTGTCCAGCAGGGGCCGTGGGGATAGCTGCAGGAACAGGAGGCTGTGCCATCTACCTGCCATTGCTCTGATCAACAAAACCCTGAACACCCAGGTAGCCCAGAGCAGCAAGGACAGAGCCAAGCAGAGGGGCCTCTGCAGAACCCGTACAGCACTCAGGGAGTGTTTAGTTTGTAGAGCTTCTTCCTTCAAGGTAGACCCTATGTCGACCCCCAGGGCCACCTTCAGAGCCCGCTTCCCAGGCTGAAGCTGGAGTAGAAGGCGCCTGAGAGGCTGGTCATCCGTGGGTGAATGCTGCCCTCTGGTGGTCACTGCGGTGAAGTGGCTGATGCAGGCCCCACCTTACAGAGGTTCTCCGTAAACTCATGAACCGAGCAGGATTTACGGGGCAGGTGGCTGTGGGCACAGGAAATGCCCTGTAGCTTTGTGGTTTATCTGCCACCTTGGAGGATTCTCTTCGTGATGTCTTCATCTTCACATGTCATATTTCAACATATGTCCTTCTCTGTCTCGTGGGGTAGGATGATTGTCGCTCTGCGAGCCTCTTCCCGCCTTGGTTCCCGTCAGAAGCCCCCGGTCTCTCAAAGATCAGCCAACCTCCCCTCCCCGCCGACTCTGACACAGCCCAGGATCCCTCTCAGACACCTTCCATGCCATGGGTTATAGACTCTGGGTTCCTGTAGTCCATGCTTTTTTAGATTAAGAATTGCTAATGCTAATTCTCGAAACATGGTTGGCAAAGACTAAAATTGACTATCACTATTTCATAATGGACAACCATGTAGTACTGCCCCAAATGAAGGCCATGATCAAAATTGAGAGGTGCCCTCCCCTGCACTCTCATAAAAACTGAACCTCTAGGCTGGATCCAGGGAGTGCATTTGAGATTCACAGTCCCAAGACTCTGTGAGTCTTGAGATCCACAGATGTCCCAAGACTCTGTGAGGACAGCTCTGGATTCCTCCCCAAAGCCCCAGCCCTGACAATCTGCTCATCCTCACCTCTGCCTTGGCTGAGTAACCATCCTGTGACTTACTCAGGCCTGGGCTGGAGTTCTGTTCTTTCCTCCTCACTGCGCCCTCACCCCAGCCCTCAGCAAATCCTGCCCCGCCGCCTCTCACAGGCATCCTGAGTCTCCTGTGCTCCACCTCGGCCACTGCACAGGCCCAGGTCACTGTCCTCCCTTTCCTGAGCAACTGTCCTCCTGACTGTTCTCCACCCTCCCATTCTCACTGACTAAAAGCCTGTTCCTTCCCTGTGGCCTTGCCAGCCTTCCAGTAACATAAAAGGTGTCTGGTCATGTCCTGGAAAAACCTTTCAAAGGCTTCTAATTTCACTTGGAGTAAAATAGAAATTCTTCAGCACGGTGTGCAAGGTCTGGCAGGAGTTGATGTCTGCTCATCCACCAAACTCAGTCTGCTTATGTCTCCTGCCTGCCGGGCCCTCACTCAATTCAGAAGCTTCCACAGGTTAGGATCATTTCAGCTAGGGGTCGGTTTATGATTTTCTTTGCATTAAACACCCCTTTTGTTGGCTTTCTGCAGTTGGCTCTTTCTCCTCCTTAAAAGTCTAGCTCACATGTTATCCCCTCAAACTGATATTTCCTGATCATTCTCTGCAGTTAGAATTTTCTTGGCCACCAGTTCGGTGAAGGCAATGTTGCATCCATCTCAATCTCTGTAACGTGTCTGTGCTTCTCACAATCCTTGCAGTGTGGAGGACACTCAGTGTGCATACTGCATGAACATGCTTTTATGGGTGTGTCAGAGACTTTTCCAGGGTGGATAAGATGATTCCACGTGGACGGCTTGCTGGCAGCCCCCATGAGGCGATGACGACTCTAAGACGACTTGTTAGAACTGCCATTTCAATGGCTAGAGTTTTAATTACTTTTGGATCTTTTGAAAAAATAGTAAAATCTTAGAAGAAAATATCAAAATGCAACTGGAGAAGGAGAAGAAATGACCCTGAGGAGGGTGGCAGGAAGCACAGGGAGTCCCAGAAGAAGAGTCCTGGAACCCAGCCAGCAGAGCCACAGACCCCCACCAGCAACACTGTCACCCTTTCTCCAGGGCTTCTCTGTGCTGAGCAGTTTGGCAGGAACCTCTTACACGTCATCGTTTTGTTCTTCACTTATTCCCAAGATATAGAGCGATTCTTTTTCTGATGAGAAGATAGTTCCTGGCATACAACAGGCACAGCATAACCTTATTTTGACTGAATGCATGGAGGCATCCCACGTCCACTCTTAAGGAGAGGAGATCGCTGGAGAGTTCCAAGATTCCAGGCAGAGCTCAGCAGTGATGAGATTGATGAGATCACAGTGTGGGGTCTGACACTTTTTGTTGCAGGTTCCTTGTCTGAAACTGCGAAAAACACATTTTATAAAGATTGTTGGAGCATCCATTCATTCACTCAACTAATTCCTTACTGAGTCCTGCGCTAGGGCTGAGACCACAGCATTGAGCGAACATTGTGCCGTGTGCATGGAACAAAGGAAGCAGAGAGGTATAGGCACGGCAGCTGATAGATACCCCCTTCTTTCCTTCTTGGCCTGTGAGTCTCACGAGAAGAGAGCGCCTTGGAGTAGGGTATGTCCACTGGTAGGAAGCACAGGAGGTAAAGTGAGTGCATCTCTAATGTGATGCTTCCCTAGGAAAATGCCACGGTGCTGCTGAACTCCGACAGTCATAGCAAATGCTGCAGTGGGAACCCAGAGACCTCAGAGAACAGCAATGAGGGGTTCCGGGGAAACATCAAAGCTGCTGAATGGAGTGAGCCATCAGGGACCCCATAGTGGGCAGCTCTCAGGCTCCTGAGGGATCGATTGGTGCCTTGTTCAGGTGCATACACGCACACAGTCTTAAACACACACACACAGTCTCATGCAATAGTGTACTAGTACAGAGAAAGACTGCTGCATAAACATTTCCCAGTAATGAATTTCCTAAAAAACATGAAACTCTTTATGTTCATGGAAAAATCTAGAAAAACTCCTTGCAGGGTGCAAAAGATCTAAAAGTGTTTGCAAACTGTTGCACACAGCACAAATGTGGCTACGAGTTAATATATGCTCCTAATTACATTTTCAAAGATTCCCTGAAAAATACATTGAAATTATTCTGTATACAAAAGCCTCCATTCAGAGATACCACTGCACATTAGAATATTCATTAAAATATAAAATACTTGCGATAAGAATCTGATTAATTCACTTCCAACTTTCCTAGATGATTCTGTTCCTCAAATCCTTTGTGTTTTGCGGGGAAGGGTTAACACGTATCAGCAACCATGAGAAAGAGTGTCCTGTGAAGGTAAATTGGGAAACACTGATCTAGAATAATGTTTCACTTTCTGTGAGTTCTAGTATAGAGAAAGCAAGTAAATATATTGATGATAATGGAATTAAGGTTTATAATTGTCAAAGAAAGGAGTCACAACTATAGAAGGGAGGGGAACGGAAAGAATCTCATTGCATTGGGTTTGGTGTCAGTATTAACTCAGGGTTTTTAATATGGAAATAGGTAATAGAACAATAGCTATCTACATGTGGTATGTTTCTGCGTGTATTTCGTAGCACTGTCCAACCGACAAGGCCAAGAACAAGGACCCTCAACTTCTGCACTGTGGCCATTTGAGACCTAGGAATTCTTTCTCTGGAAATGTCCTGTGCATTGCAGAATGTTGATCAGCATCCCTGTCCTCGCTCCCTAAATGCCAGTAGCACCTGCCTCACAAATTGGAACAACCAAAACCATTCCTAGACATTACCAAATGTGCCCTGGGAAGCAAAATTGCCCTAGGTTGAGAACCACCGACTGAGGCCTGACGGCATTCCAGGAGCGGTGAGTGCAGGCAGCACGTGGGAACTGATTTCTACAATCACTGCAGATTCCAACCACTGATTTTCAGCTTGGATCAGAGAAAGTAAAACATAAATCTGGAACTTCTTGTAATATCAGAAAGTAAGGATAGGCTCAAATAATGAGGGAAATATGTCAAGAGGACACAGGAAGCAGCTTAAAGGGGCTCCCACTAGCCTACTCCGAGGTAATTTTCACATTCTAGTAAACAAGAGCAATAGATTATAACTCACTGAGTAAAATAAGAAACGATGAGTCGGATAGATCTATGGAAAAATAGATGACTAACAGATAGATGGATAAATAGGTAAAAGAGAAAAGCTTTTCCTTGCAGTAGAAAGAATGCCATTTATAAGTATTTTTTAAAATGAAGTAAGGAATACAATTTGAAAGCAACCATAATAACTGATTCAAACAGGAATTATTATTGTATGCTAAAGCTAGAAAGCAAAAGTGAAAATTTGATAAGTAAGACATAAATATATTTCAAAGTATTGCTCCATGAAATACTTATTGATTATAAAGAAGAGAAAAGAAAGCTGGGCTGTGGAGGGACCTGTCAGATACTCTCTGAACCCAGAGATCAAAGTCAGTGTCTGTGAGCCACGGGACAGCGATGCTGTGGCCTCCTGGTAGGAGGTACTGAGGGACTCAAGATAACATCTACAGTTCTCCTCTGAAAATCTGCATAGCCTGAGTCTCATCCATTGGCAAAGCCCAGCTGAGGACATTCTATGAAATAGCCAGTTATCTTCAAAAACGACAGGATCACAAAGATAAGAAAGACTAAGAAACTGTTTCAGATGAGGGGAGACAGGTGGCCTGACAATGACACGTGGTTGATGAATTGCATGGACGACGGGTTA
>NW_022309979.1:0-950 GCF_002776525.5 Piliocolobus tephrosceles
GTATGTGTATGTTGTGTGTGTGTGGTGTGTGTGTATGGTGTGTGTGCACGTGCATGTGTGTCTTGGGTCCAAGGTCAGTGTACTCATATTGTGTTCTAGAGTCCCTTACAGCCCTAACCTATACATGTGTCTTTCACTAGTGGCGCTTCAACTCTATGCTGGGAGCAATGGCAAATGCAGCCCCTGTGTCTGATAATGGACACAAATCCTAGGCTGGGTGCAGTGGCTCATGCCTGTAATCCTAGCACTTTGGGAGGCCAAAGGCGGGTGGATCACGAGGTTGGGAGATTGAGACCATCCTAACTAACACGGTGAAAATCCGTGTCTACTAAAAATACAAAAAAGTAGCCAGGCGTGGTGGTGGGCGCCTGTAGTCCCAGCTACTCGGGAGACGGAGGCAGGAGAATGGCGTGAACCTGGGAGGCGGAGCTTGCAGTGAGCTGAGATTGCGCCGCTGCACTCCAGCCTGGGCGACAGAGCGAGACTCCATCTCAAAAAAATAGACACAAATCCTAACTTTCCTCTCTTTGTCCTTGCCTGTGATGTTTATGTCTGTGTTTGGTGATAAACTATAAGCACCACCACAGCAGTATGAGTAACGGTTTTTTTGTGCAATAGTCTTTGCAAGCATCTGGAACATTTGGGTGAGTTCTGGCATCTGTTACTCTATTTCATTCATGGCTGTTATCCTAGTTTTCCCAGGAAAGAAACTAAACCTGCAAAGGCAGTAGCCTGCGAAAGGTAGTTTTTGTTTCCAGGGTTGGCCCCACAGCCTAATTTTAGAGAGAAAAAGAAACATGCCAGCCGGGTGCAGTGGCTCAAGCCTGTAATCCCAGCACTTTGGGAGGCCGAGACGGGCGGATCACGAGGTCAGGAGATCGAGACCATTGTGGCTAACACGGGGAAACCCCGTCTCTACTAAAAAATACAAAAAAAAAAAAAAAAAAAAA
>NW_022309979.1:1050-7308 GCF_002776525.5 Piliocolobus tephrosceles
CACTGCACTCCAGCCCGGGCGACAGAGCGAGACTCTGTCTCAAAAAATAAAAATAAAAAATAAAAAAAAATAAAAAAATAGAAACATGCCTTTGAAAAAAAAATATGAAAGCAATTTTGAATATCTGAAAAACAAAGAATAAAATAGCCACTGTAATCCCTCAGTGCAGGGATGACTCGTGTCAATCTCTTGGCATGCCTTCTTCCTGTTTTTCCTCTGTGTACACTTGGCATGGCTGTGTTCATGCTGTGCATACAGTTCTGCTTAATACTAGGTTGTCAGTATCTACATCATTTAAAATACTTTTAGCAGCCAGTGTCTCCACTACTGCACTCTCTCCCTCTTTCTGGAAGGTAGATCCCGACTCACTAGAGCAGAAGGGAAGTTTAGAGGTCCCCTGGTCTGCACTAACAGGTTTTAGAGTTGTGGACACCAGGAGCCACAGATGAGTACAGACCAAGGACCCGGACGGCCACTCTGAACTCATCTCCAGAATGTTGGTGGGACAGAGGATGCAGGGACCTCACAACCAGAGCAGTATGCTTGCAGTCTGGTGGCCATTGGTGTTCAGCTCACATGTGTCCCCTGTGCCCTATGTATCTGGCCACTCACCAAGCAGCTTATTGCAGCTTCCTGGTAGCCTCAGATAGAATTGGGTCTGTGGTCCCAGTATTACTGGCCCTGGTCCTGTCTTACCAACATGTGGGCATGTAGGTTTTGTTTTGGGATTTTCATTTATTTATTTATTTTGAGACAGGGTCTCACTGTGCCACCCAGGCTGGAGTGCAGTGGCACAAACACGGCTCACTGTGGCCTCAACCTCCTGGGTTTACGTGATCCTCCTGCCTCCGCCTCCCATATAGCTGGGACCATAGGAGTTTGCCATCACACATGGCTAATTCTGTTTATTTATTTTTTTGTAGAGATGGGATGTTGCTGTGTCACTCAGGCTGGCCTAGAACTCCTTTCTTCCAGTGATCCTCCTGCCTTGACCTTCCAAAGTGCTGGGATTACAGGCATGAGCTGCCATGCCCCGCATGGGATTTTTAATTATTTAAGGAACATTTTAATGATTTTTTTTTTTTTTTTTTTTTTGAGACAGAGTCTCGCTCTGTCACCCAGACTGGAGTGCAGTGGCCGGATCTCGGCTCACTGCAAGCTCCGCCTCCCGGGTTTACGCCATTCTCCTGCCTCAGCCTCCCGAGTAACTGGGACTACAGGCGCCGGCCACCTCGCCCGGCTAGTTTTTTTGTATTTTTTAGTAGAGACAGGGTTTCACCGTGTTAGCCAGGATCGTCTCGATCTCCTGACCTCTTGATCCGCCCATCTCAGCCTCCCACAGTGCTGGGATTACAGGCTTGAGCCACTGTGCCCGGCCCATTTTAATGATTTAGTTGTGTTTGTTTTAGAGACAGGGTCTTGCTCTGTGACACTGCCACCTGGGCTGGAATGCCTTGGGGCCATCATAGCTCACTGTAACCTTGAACTCCTGGGCTCAAGCAGCCCTCTTGTCACAGCCTCCCGAGTGGCTAGGACTCTAGGCGAAGAGGCCACCGCAAGGACTGTGAGCCACCACACCTGGCTACCTTTTTAAGTTGTTGTAGAGATGAGGTCTCATTATGTTGCCCAGGCCGGTCTCAAACTCTTGGCCTCCGGGGATCCTCCTGTCTCGGCTTCCCAAAGTGCTGGGATTATAGGCATGAGCCACTGTGCCTGGCCTTATCTGGTATCTTATGCAATTATATACTTATTGCTCATCCCAGCATTGAATCTGAGGTCAATCACGGAACCTGTGGAAGAATGGAGAGGTTTGTCACCTCCTGTAGGCCCTGGGTTCACTGAGGTGGCAGTGCAGAGTCAAAGACACAGCAGGAAGCAAGCTGTGGCTAGGTTGCCCTCATCTATGGCCGTGTTAGCCCATTAGGAGCAGGAACCCTGGACCAATAGGGACTGAGGGCTCCCAGAGGGAGCACTGAGGCTCAGGGAGTGGAGGAGCTGACCAGTGCATCTGTGATCAAGCTGCGGTCAGTGTGTGATGGGGCAAGATCAGGCCAGAGAATTGTGATCTTCACTGCAGCCACCGCTGGACTTAAGACCTTACCTCATCTGTAACACAAGGCCTGAGTGGACAGCTTTGCAAAGCCCCTCCGGTTAATACTTTCTGGAATAATGGCACCAATTCATTATGCAACCTGTTACTGCGCAAGCCCATCCTGTCACCACTCTAGGGACCAGCTTCGTAGGCTTGGCCTGGTCCTGGCATATCAGCCCCCTTTCCCTTCCAGCTTAGCTTAGCTTAGCTTTGCTTGCTTTCTTGGCTCTTTCTTTTCTTTTCTCTTCTCTTCTTTTCTTTCTTTCCTTCCTTGTTCCTTTTTTTTTTGTTTGTTTTAGACTGAGTCTTGCACTGTCACCAGGCTGGAGTACAGTGGCACAATCTTGGCTCACTGCAACCTCCACCTCCTGGGTTCAAGCGATTCTCCTGCCTCAGCCTCCTGGGTAGCTGGGATTACAGGCACCCACCACCACGCTTGGCTAATTTTTTTTATCTTTAGTAGAGACGGAGTTTCACCATGTTGGCCAGGCTGGTCTTAAACTCCTGACCTCGTGATCTACTCACCTCAGCCTCCCAAAGTGCTGGGATTACAGGTGTGAGCCACCGCACCCAGCCACCTTCCTTGTTTCTTTCTTCCTTTCTTTCCTTTTCTCCTCCCCTCCCTTCCCCTCCCCTCTTTTTGACAGGGTCACTCCATTGCCCAGGCTGGAGTGCAGTGGCATGATCATAGCTCACTGCGGCCTTGACCTCCCAGGCTTAAGTGATCCTCCTGCCTCAGCCTCCCGAGTAGCTGGGATTACAGGTGCCCGCCACCCTGCCTGGCTAATGTTTTTTGTATTTTTTGTAGAGACGGGGTTTTGCCATGTTGCCCAGGCTAGTCCCAACCCTTGGTCTCAAGTGATCCTCCCATCTTGGCCTCCCAAAGTGCTGGGATTACAGGCTTTGGGAGAATACGCTTCTGTTGTTTAAGACACCAAGTTTGTGGTACTTTGTTACAGCAGCCCTGTAAGCCAAGAGGCCACTGTGCCTCTTATTTTTTAAATTTTTTTTTTGAGACTGAGTCTGGCTCTGTTGCCCATGCTAGAGTGCAGTGGCGTGATCTCGGCTCACTGCAAGCTCCACCTTCCAGGTTCACACCATTCTCCTGCTTAGGCTCCTGAGTAGCTGGGATTACAGGCGCCCGCCACCGCGCCCGGCTAATTTTTCTATTTTTAGTAGAGATGGGGTTTCACCATGTTAGCCAGGATGGTCTCGATCTCCTGACCTCGTGATCCGCCCGCCTCGTCCTCCCAAAGTGCTGGGATTACAGGCGTGAGCCACTGCGCCTGGCCTGTGCCTCTTATTTTTAAGGTCAATCCACAAGACTATGAATAGAGCTGTTGACACTTTTGTTCTGAGCGTGGAGCGTGGGGTTGTGAGTCCCAGCGACAGGGTTCCCTGAGAGATGGCCGCCCCGTCGCTGACTAGTCCATGTGCTGTGCCCGTGTGTGTAGAGCCACATCTCCAGCACATACCTTACTTTCTGGCCACAGTGGTCGAGGTGCTGTTGGGTCCTAAGAACTGTTACTAACTGGACAAGGCACTCAGACAGATAAACCAGCGCACATCTCTGCAACTTCAGAGCCAGGGACAAATGCCAGAACCCCGGGGGCTGGAGGGGTCTTGGGTCCCTACATGCTGCTTAGGGGAGGATATGTGGGGCAGCCGTTTGCAGGGCTGGTCTGCCCCCATGGGTTGAGCATAGAGCCTGGGTCCTGATCTGTCTCCATATGGCCCAGTCATATTCCCATTTACGGGGCATCTGTGTGGGGCTGGGCTCAGTGTTGAGTACTAAGCTGTGGAGGTGAGAGAGAGCCGTCAGGATCTCTGGGCTGTGGGCATGCTGCCCTCCTGTTGATGAGGTCGTTTGCTTCTCCTGCTGTCAGCATTTGACCAGCGTAGGAAGGAGGCTCCGAAATCAGATTTTACCTGGGCACAGTGACTCCTGCTGAGGCAGGAGGAGGATTGCTTGAGGCCAGGAGTTCAAGACCAGCCTAGGCAACATAGCAACACCCTGTCTGTATTAAAAAAAACAAAAACAGAAACAGAAGTCGAGTTTTGCCCCAAGTCTTTTATCCCTGAAGAGGGTCTCACTGTCACCCAGGCTAAAGTGCAGTGACACCATCATGGCACACTGCAGCCTTGACCTCGAGCCCGTGGTCCCAGCTATTCGGGAGGCTGAGATGGGAGGATCGCTTGGGCCCAGGAGTTCAAGGCTTTTGGTGAGCTTTGATTTACTCTACTACAGCCTCGGTGTCAGAGCGAGACCCTGTCTCAAAAAAAAAAAAAAAAAAGAATAATCAGGGTTCCTGCAGTAATAGGGCTTAGTATTTTGTTCATTGTGATGAGAACATTCTAGGTTCCTGGTCTCTGTCCCTTCTCACCTCAAGTACTAGAGACAGAGGCTGGACGCTTTTCCTGCCGCTTCTGGGGGAAGCTTGGGCTCCTCCCTGACTTTTCTGAGACTGTTTCTTCACTTGTGGGATGGACTAGTTGTGCCTGCTTCACCTCCTTCATGGAATGTACTGTTTATTTTGGAGGAGTCTTTGAAAATGGAAAAGCACAAATTTAAGGCCAGGTATTAAAAAATGGTCAGGTCAGATGTGGTGGCTCTTGCCTGTAATCCCAGCACTTTGGGAAGCTGAGGCAGGCAGATCACTCAAGTCCAGGACCAGCCTGGGCAACGTGGCGAAACCTTGTCTCTACAAAAAATACAGAAATTAGCTAGGTACAGTGGCCTGCACTTGTAGTCCAACTCATCAGGGTGCTGAGGCAAGGGGATCACTTGAACTTGGGAGGTCGAGGCTGCAGTGAACCATGATGGCACCACTGTACTCCAGCCTGGGTGACAGGGCAAGACCCTGTCTCAAGAAAAAATTGTCATTTTAAGAACCTTTTTCAATTCTTTAAGAAGTAACTGGGGTTGGGTGTGTTAATTTCCTAGAGCTACTGTAACAAAGTAACACAAACCGGGGAGCTTCAAGCAACAGCAATTTAATCTTTCACAGTTCTAGAAGCCAGAAGCCGGAAACCAAGGCATCGGCTGCTTCCTCGCCTCTTCAGCTTCCTGTGGGGGCCGCCAATCATTGGTGTTCCTTGGCCTTTATCCACAAGATGTCACTCATATCTTTGTTGTCACATGGCCTCCTCCTCTCTGTGTGTCTGTCCAGACTTCCCGTCTTCTTCTTAGGACACCAGTCCCGTCCTGATCCAGTTTGTCCTCACCTGAACTCATTACATCTGCAAAGACCCTAGCTCTGAATAAGGTTTCATTCCCAGATACTGGAGAATGGGGGGTTTGGTTGTGGACATCTTTTGGGGGTTACCCACTACAGTGGAGTTTCTACCTTTCCTATCAAAAAAGTGCTTGGAATTGCCACTTTGATAATTTGATGAAAACTGGGTGTGGTGGCTTGAGCCTGTAGTCCCAGCTATTCAGGAGGCTGGGGTGGGGGGATTTGCCTGAGCCTAGGAGTTGAAGACCAGCCTGGGCTATGTATAGCGAGACCCTCATTTCAAAACAACATCTTGATATGAAATCTAAAATGATGTGCTTGCTTGTGAAAACAGAATTTGGCGGGGTGCGGTGGCCCACACTGTCATCCCAGCACTTTGGGAAGCCAAGGCAGCTGAATCGCTCGAGCCCAGGAGTTCAAGACCAGCCTGAGCATCACAGCAAAACCCTGTCTCTACAAAATACAAAAATGTTAGCCAGGCACAGTGGCACGTGCCTATAGTCCCAGCTACTCAGGTTAGGATGGAGAATCGCTTGGGCCTGGGGAGGCCGAGGCTGCAGGGAGCCATGATTGTGCCACTGCACTCTAGCCTGGGTGATAGTGAGACCCTGCCTCAAAAAAAAAAGGGCTGGGTATGGTGGCTCACGCCTATAATCCCAGTACTTTGGGAGGTCAAGGTGGGCAGATCACCTGAGGTCAGGAATTCGAGACTAGCCTGGCCAAAAATACAAAAATTGGGCCGGGCGCGGTGGCTCACGCCTGTAATCCCAGCACTTTGGGAGGCCGAGGTGGGTCGATCACAAGGTCAGGAGATTGAGACCATCCTGGCTAACACAGTAAAACCCCGTCTCTACTAAAAATACAAAAAATTAGCTGGGCATGATGGTGGGCACCTGTAGTCCCAGCTACTTGGGAGACTGAGGCAGGAGA
>NW_022309980.1:0-9605 GCF_002776525.5 Piliocolobus tephrosceles
AAAAAAAAAAAAAAAAAATTATTTGCTAGTAGAATCTTGCCATCTCTGCGTATTGCTGGCTGGGATGGTCTGATTGTTATCTAGCCTTTTTTTTTTTTTTTTTTTTTGTTAGATGGATCTTGCTCTGTCACCCACGCTGGAGTGCAGTGGTGTGATCTTGGCTCACTGCAACCTCTGTCTCCTGGGTTCAAGTGGATTCTCCTGCCTCAGCCTCCCAAGTAGCTGGGACTACAGGTGCCCACCACCACGCCCAGCTAATCTTTGTGTTTTTAGTAGAGACTAGGTTTCACCTTGTTGGTCAGGCTGGTCTGGAACTCCTGACCTCAGGTGATCTGCCTGCCTCGGCCTCCCAAAGTGCTGGGATTACAGGCGTGAGCCATCGTGCCCAGCCCTGGCCTGCTTTTTTTTTTTTTTTTTTTTTTTTGTATTTTTTCTCTACTCCTAGTTCCTGCAAACAGAGGCGTGGTCTGGTTGAATGGGAATGTGAACACTTGGGTTTGCCATTTGTTTCTCGTTCTGTTTTATAACTGGGTTATATTCCTCGGTACTTTGCAGCAGTTTCCTTCTTCTTTTACCCTCAGAGGGAAACACAAAATGTGTATCATCGTGATGTCTCGGGCTTGGCAGGTAAGCACTAAGTTTCCGTGGTATCTGCCTGTCTTTCTGATTGAGACGGACTTTCAGTGAAGCATAGTGGTCATTTTCCCTTCAGAAGACAGAGCCTTAATCTGAAAAAAATAATGGTGGTAATGTGGGCACCTGTGTTCTTGGACATGAAGTCATTCCACCTGGGTTCCCAGTAAATGATACATTGTAGTATATTAAAATCCTAAGAAAAGCTTGGTGGCCAAGAGCTCATCCTATCCATCTAGCGCTTTACCAGTGGCTTCTGAAATACTATGGCAACATGCCATTCAAAGCTATCCTAGGGACATTCCAAATATTGTTTGCTTTTAGTTCTCCATGCCAAAAGAGTTTAATTGAGGGATAAATGAATTGGGCATGGGATTTTTATCCTAATAGCAACATATAATTTTGTTTGTGTTGAGTTGTAAACTAAGCTTTGCACAGAATTTGTATAAAATAAAACACTTTGGGCTGGGCACGGTGGCTCACGCCTATAATCCCAGCACTTTGGAAGGCCAAGGAGGGTGGATCACCTGAAGTCAGGAGTTCAGGACCAGCCTGGCCAACATGGTGAAACCCTGTCTCCACTAAAAATACCAAAATTAGCCAAGTATGGTAGTGCATGCCTGTAGTCCCAGATACTCGGGAGGCTGAGGCAGGAGAATCACTTGAATCCAGGAGGCAGAGGTTGCAGTGAGCCAAGATTACACCACTGCACTCCAACCTGGGCAATAGAGCGAGACTTGATCTCAAAATAAATAATAAATAAAATAAAATAATAAGATACTTTGTTAATTTCAAAGGTAAAGGTATAGAAAACAAGAAGTTTCCTTCACTGAAGTACAAATCCTTTGGTGTGCAGGATTTGAACACCTCCTTAGGAAAAGCTTGCTAGTAACTGAAGCCAAGTCACAAACAGATGCTTGGTTTCAGGTACAGCTACAAAGAACACAGAAGAGAAGCTGACACTTTTGTGTTTTTAGGGCAAAGTCTTCCTTCTCCAAGGCTGAAAAAGGCCTGGTCCCACACTGCTCTAATTGATTTATCTGGGTGCCATTTCCTGGGGAGAAAACCAGTGCCACACACTCACCAAACCAAGAGTGCATCTCTCTTGGGAAGATAGGATCTGTGTGACGGCATCTGTGCTCTCCTGTCTAGGCCTGTCCAAAACTATATAAAGTCATCCAGTTTTGTTCAGTTTTAATAATGGCTTGATAAAAACATACAAGGGTGTGTGTGTGTGCGCACGCATAGTGTAATGGTAATTAACATACATGCATTTATATAAGTGTTTAATTTTTTTTTTTTTCTTTTTCTGAGACAGAGTTTCACTTTTGTTGCCCAGGCTGGAGTTCAGTGGCGTGATCTCAGCTCACTGCAACCTCTGCCTCCTGGGTGCAAGCTATTCTCCTGCCTCAGCCTCCAGAGTAGCTGGGACTTACAGGAGTGTGCCATCACGCCCGGCTAATTTTTGTAGTTTTAGTAGAGACAAGCTTTCACCATGTTGGCCAGGCTGGTCTCGAACTCCTGACCTCAGGTGATCCACATGCCTTGGCCTCCGAAAGTGCTGGGATTCCACGTCTGGCCTATAGGTGTTTAATGTTAAGGTCATTTGTGCGTACGGAGGGAAAAATCAAATCCTATATATAGGTAAGGTATATAGGACATGGTAAGTCAATCTTTCCGTCTTCGCTCCTGGTGACCACGACCAGTTTCTTGTGTATCTTTCCGAGAGACGTTTCTAAGAATAATTGCATAATCCTCATGTGTCAAGGGGGTGGGGCCAGGCGGACATAATTGAATCATGGGGGCGATTTCCCCCATACTGTTCTTATGGTAGTGAATAAGTCTCAGGAGATCTGATGGTTTTATAAGGGGTTTTTACCTTTTCTCTTGGTTCTCATGCTCTCTTGCCTGCTGCCATGTAAGACATGCCTTTCACCTTCTGCCATGATTGTGAGGCCTCCCCAGCCACATGAAACTGTTAGGCCATTAAACTTTTTTGCTTAAGAATCTTGCTCTGTTGCCCAGGCTGGAGTGCAGTGGCAGGATCTCAGCTCACTGCATCCTCTGCCTCCTGGGTTCAAATGATTCTTCTGCCTCAGCCTCCCAAATAGCTGGTATTATTGGTGCATGCCACCACGCCCAGCTATTTTTTTGTATTTTTAGTAGAGACAGGTTTCCACCATGTTGCCCAGGCTGGTCGTGAACTCCTGACCTCAAGTGATCGGCCCGCCTCAGCCTCCCAAGGTGTTGGGATTACAGACGTGAACCACCACTCCCATCCAAATGTGCATTTTCAAATTTGAATAAAAGAAACCATTTACATCCCAGCCAGCCATATAAGAGAATCCCTGTATCCCCATGCTCTCACCAACAAATAGTATTATCAACACCTTTTTTTTTTTTTCTTTTTTGAGACAGAGTCTTGCTCTCTCACCCAGGCTGCAACCTCTGCCTCCTGGGTTCAAGTGATCCTCCAGCCTCAGCCTCTCAAGTAGCTGGGACTACAGGCACCTGCCCCCAGGCCCGGCTAGTTTTTGTATTTTTAGTAGAGACAGGGTTTCACCATGCTGGCCAAGCTGGTCTCAAACTCCTGACCTCAAATGATCCGCCCGCCTCCGTGTGCCAAAGTGCTGGGTTTACAGACATGAGCCACTGTGTCTGGCCAATCTACAGTTTTTGATTGTTGCCGATCTGATAGGTATCACATCATGAAAAATGTGGCCAAGCTGATTCACTGCTTAAGGGATTGGACCTGAAGTCATAATCTTGTATCTCAACATTGAAATTCATGGAGCTAACTGCAGCTCCCTTCCCTTCCCCTGATAGAGTTCATGCTGTGTCTGCTGTTGGTGCTGACCAGGAGACAACATAGTCTTTCCCATTCTTAGCTGAAAACATCAGCTCTGGAGTCAGGCTGTGTTAACCCAGATGGGACTTGAGTTTAGGAAGGGCAGATTTGATAAGAAAAATATAGGAACAAGTCGGGCGTAGTGGCTCATGCCTGTAATCCCAGCACTTTGAGAGGCAGAGGTGGGCAGATCACTTGAGGTCTGGAGTTCGAGACCAGCCTGGCCAACATGGTGAAACCCCATCTCTACTAAAAGTACAAAGATTAGCTGGGTGTGGTGGCAGGCTCCTGTAATCCCAGCTACTTGGGAGGCTGAGGCAAGAAAATGACTTGAACCCAGGAGGTGGAGGTTGTAGTGAGCCAAGATTCACGCCTCTCTTCTCCTGCCTGTGCAACAGAGCACGATTCTGTCTCAAAAAATAATAATTATTATATATATATATGTGTGTTTGTATGTGTGTGTGTCTGTGTGTATTTAAACACAAATATTGCATAGAATATAGTTATACTAAAAAATGATCCCGATAGGATTCTTACAGAATCGGATGAGATAATCTGTGTAGAGTACTTAGCCAGGGGCCTGGTACATAGTTGGTGCTTCTGAAACCCAAACTTTTTTATTACTCTGATTTGTTTACTCTTTACTGCCCCACTTTCCAAAAGGCACCCTGGTCTTTTTTTCAACCTCTCCACCCTCACCCTACTGTTGCCTTTGGTTAGGAAAGCTCCCTTACCTGCCTTCTTTCCCCCTCAG
This sequence comes from Piliocolobus tephrosceles, assembly GCF_002776525.5. NCBI lineage: Eukaryota > Metazoa > Chordata > Mammalia > Primates > Cercopithecidae > Piliocolobus > Piliocolobus tephrosceles. Next base: position 4,236 of record NW_022309980.1, read on the forward strand.
GCCCTAGTTCCACCTAGTCCCTGTGATGTTTGGCGGGAATGTTGCTTCCTCTGGGAAAGCTCTGGGGCACCTCCCAGCTGGCTTGAACCCCCACCCTGAGCTTCCACGGCACCCAGTACTTCCATGACGTAACTTCATAACTCATGCAACACCACAAGGTCATTGCCTATTCCCATGTCTGGGCCCCTCCCTAGAGCTTGGGCCATTGAGAACAAAGACACCTCTCACTCATGCTGGTCTGGCCCTGACCTAGCACACAGCGGGTAGCAGGATTGCATTGAATAAATGCCTAACTGAAGACAGATAACTTTTGTGCTTCTAGCGCTGTCATGACTAAGACTGCTTAGATTCTGCCTCTGGCTTTGAAAGAGCAGTATCTCTATGTGGAGTTTAACTGTAGAACTCTTACTGACTTTTCATTAGGTTGCGTATTTAAAATCCCAAATGGGACTGAAGATTTAGGGGCATAGCCACTAATACCTGAGTTCAGACTGTAGAATGGAATCTTAAAGTAAAAAAAGGCAGTCATTCTAAATAAGACTTGTTCATGGATCTGACACCCTAGAATCTCTAAACAGAAATGAATTGTGCTCTTTCCTTCCAGTGAAGGGACTGGGCCGTAGTGAACCTGCATGGAATTGTCCTGCAACTCCTTCGTCCCTGGATGTCACGTTGTCCATCATTAGCCTTGAACAATGCCTTATGTGTACCAAATGTCCAGAAGCAATTTGTTAAACTGAATATTCTATGATTAAGTATGTACATACCTTATAGCGGCGCCAGCGTTAGCTCTAAAGAAGGTTAAGTACAGGAGAGGTGATCACTTTGGAGGAAAAATAATTCATGGAAGACCATGTGTACTCCTAGGTACACACTCCGGAGAGATGAAAGATATCCACACACAAACTTGCACATGGATTTTCATAGCAGCATAATTCATAACAGCCAGAAAGTAGAAGCCACCCGAATGTCCATCAGCAGATGAATGGATAAACAAAATATGATGATATATTCGTACAGTAGAATAGTATTCAGCAATTAAAGAATGAAGCACTAATACAGGCTACAAAATAGACGAACCTTGAAAACATCATGCAAAGTGAAAGATCAGTCACAAAAGACTACATTTGATATGATTCTATTTCTATGAAATGGCTGGAGTGGAGAAATCTACAGAAGATAGATTAGTGATTGCTTAGAATTAGGGTGGTGGGAGTTGCGGGGCAATGTGGGGGGCTGCTGATGGGTGAAAGTTCATTTTGGGGTGATGAGAATGTCCCACAATTGATTTTCATGACAGTCCACAACTCTGTGAATATTCTAAAAACCACTGAATTACATACCTTCAGAGGATGAATTATATTGCTTGTGTATTTATATCTCAAGCTGTTATTAGTGGAGGGGAAATTAGGAAAAAAGTCTAATTTTTAGGCTACTTGGGGGAGCAATAATGAGAAAAATAGTTGAGAAACGCATATCATATTTTAGTAAGATTGAAGAAACAAGATTTATGGCCAGGCATGGTGTCTCACACCTGTAATTCCAGCACTTTGGGAGGCCAAGACGGGCGGATCACCTGAGGTCAGGAGTTGAAGACTGGCCAATATGACGAAACCTCGTCTCTGCTAAAAATACAAAAATTGGCCTGGTATGGTGGTACATGCCTATTATCCCAGCTACTCATGAGGTTGAGGCAGGAGAATTGTGTGAACCCAGGAGGCGGAGGTTGCAGCAAGCCAAGATTGCACCACTACACTCCAGCCTGAGTGACAGAGCGAGACTCCATCAAAAAATAAAAAGAAAAAGAAACTAGATTTACAAGACCAGGACAACCACTTTCTCCTTTGATGGTATTTCATTCAGATATCAAAATAGTAGCAGAGATATCATGTTGTCTCTGATACTCACTAGATGTTGACTTTTGAAGTCATCTGCTCTAGAAGAAGACTCTCTGAAAATGTAATTATTCAAATTCAGAAAGAACACAATTTGTCCTGAGCGCAATTTTGTTTTACATTTTTTTTTTTAATGAATTTACGCACTGCGATTTTTTTTTTTTTTTTTTTTTTTTAAAGAATTTGTTTAGAAGTACCTTTCTGGTATTCTCTTTTCTCCATTTTCTCTCTTTCTGAGAGTAAAGAACAGTACTTATACAATTGTCCTTGTCCCTTGTTTTATATTTGTTCCCATTTTATTTAAATGTGTACTTGTTTACTTAATAAGATCTAATTTTAGTGCAGTTGTGATTTTTTTATGCCTTGATTATTTTTCTATAATGAAAGTAACTTATGCTCATACAAAATTAAGTTTTGCAGGAAACTGAAATATTTTCTGTCCTTCCGCTTCCCCACAGACAGCTATTAACAGTTTTGCCATGTTTTTCTAGATACTTTTATCTCTGAGTATACCAACTCGTTGATTTATTTTTAACAAAATTGTGTCATACTACTAGCTCTTGTAACTTCCTGTTTTCACTTACTGTCTGCCACTGCCAGCCCAACGCTTGCTCCCCAAACCTTAACAATGCACCTTTTCTATGTATCCGTGGCCACTAAATTCGGATCTCCTTCATTCTGTGTGATGCCTGTTTATTACTCTACACATATTATCCATTCCTTATTAATGAACATTTAAGCCAATTTAAATGTTTATACCTTCTCAGTTATTGTTACAAGGAATAGTTATGTTTTGCACACTTGTGTATGTCTCTGTGGGATAAATGCTGATAAATGGAGCTGCTGGTTCGCTCAATATCATGAAGTTATTAAAGCTCGAATGGATATTTCCAGTTGCCCCCTGAAAAGAGTTCTACTTTCCCCTGAAAGGAGTTTTAATTACTGAACTATGATCTTAACCATATAGTTGATGCCCTGACTTGACTATTCCGTTCCAACCTGAGGTAGGGACGGGGCCCCACCGACTCTGTTTCCAGGGACCTCTTAGGGCTGGCTCTGGAAATTCTTGTCCTTGGCATGCTTCCCTCTCTGTGCAAGGGCCTAAGCACTGTCTCATCCATGTATCCATCTGTCTGCAGGACAGGTGTGGCCTCCAGGCACCACAGCAGATGAGTTGTCAGGCAAACGTGAGCTCTGGGCTAGGATGTCAACCTGCAGACATGTGTGTTCTTTCCTGCATTTCTCAAGGACAGCAGCAGCACTGGGGGTCAAGCTCCCTGAGAATGAGGAAAATGCAAGGGAGATCTCAGAAAACCTGAGACCCGCCTCCCTCCTCCCCTCTCTCTTCCCTGGGGAGGGGACTGTTAGAAAGAGGGGAAGGGAAGGTATGCACATACTACATACTGGATGCTTTAAATATGTGATCTGATTTATCTCACAATTTCCATAAAGGAGGTGATAAGATTTTCATTTTAGGGTCTAGAAGACAGGCTCAGAGGGCAGCATCCCCAGAGGATACCCCTAATAAAAAGCAACCTCAGGTCCTCTGAATCTAGAGCCCACCTATGGATCCCCTTGAAAAGCCAACCTCAAGGGCACCATCATGGGGGCACCTATTAGAATGATGGTGAATGTGTCTCCAGTCCCACCCTCCACTGAACTCCAGACTCCTAGATCCAACTGCCCTCTCAGCACCCCAACCTGGAGGGATCATGAGTATATTGATAACTTTGGCAGTTTCTTCTCTTTTCTTTTAGCATGGCAAAATATACATAACGTTACATGTACCACCTTAACCATTTTAAGTGTACCGTTCAGTGGCATGAAGTATATTCCTATTTGTTGTGCAGTCATCATCACCATCTGTCTCCATGGCTCTTTTTATCTTGCAAAATGGAAACTCTGTGCCCATTAAACAGTAACTTACCATCCTTCCCTCCTGAAAGTCCTAGCAACCACTATTCTACTTTCTGCCTCTATGAATTTGACCACTGTAAGTGCCTCATATAAGTGACATCAAACAGTATTTGTCTTTGCTGCATGACTTATTTTCACTTAGCACATATCCTAAAGGTTCATCCATGTTGTAGCATGTGTCAGAATTCCCTTCTTTATTATGGTTGAATAATATTCCATTGTGTGGATATACCACAGTTCGCTTATCCATTCATCTGTCAGTGGATATTTGGGTTGCTTCCATGTTTAAGCTATTGTGAATAATGCTACTGTGAACAAAGGTGTAAAAACATCTCTTTGAGACCCTGCTTTCAGTTATTTTGGAGACATACTCAGATATGGAATTGTTGGATTATCTGGTAATTCTATATTTAATTTTGGGGGCAGCCACCATATTATTTTACACAGTGGCTACACCATTTTTCATTCCCATCAACAATGCATAAGATTTCCAGTTTCTCCACATCCTCACCAATACCTGTTATTTTTTGTCTCTTTGATAGTAGCTATCCTCATGGGTATGGGGTGGTATCTCATTGTGGTTTTGATTTGCATTTCTGTAATAAGTAGTCATGTTGGGCACCTTTTTAATGTCCTTATTGGCCATTTATGTATCCTCTTTGAAGAAATGTCTATTGAATCCTTTGCCAACTTTTGAGTTGGGTTGTTTTAGTGGTTGTTGAGTTTTAGGAGTTCTCCATATATTCTGATATTAATTCCCTATCAGATGTTTAATTTGAGAATATTTTCTCCCATCCTGTGGTTTGTACTTTTTTCTCTGTTGACAGTGTCTTTTGATGCACAAACGTTTTAAATTTTCATGAGGTCCAATTTGTCTGTTTCCCCCCACTTTTTTTTTTCTTTTGCCTGTAACAATACATCAAATTTTATATTCAAACTGAGCTTTTGATTTCTACCTGTAACCTGTTTCTCTCCTAGTCTTTTCCCTGACAGTAAACAACATGACCAGCCTCCCAGTTGCTCAGATGTCTGGGAATTAATTTTGAGTCTTTCCTGTAACCAGTACAAGAGGATTTCTGTCAATTCTACCTCCCAAATATCTCTTAAATCCTTCTTGTTAAACGTCTAATTTTTATATTATGTTAGGATATAGAAATACTATTGATTTTTATATATTTACTTTGCATCCAAGCTAATTTCTTTTATTAGTGCTATGAGTCTTTGATGTTTTGTTTTGTTTTATTTTGCTTTTTGTAGATTATTTGGGATTCTTTTGTGGAGACAGTCTTGTCTTATGAGAGTAGACTGTTTGATTTCTTTCTTATTAATCTATATGCCCTTCTCTTCCCTTCCCTTCCTTCCCTTCCTTCCCCTCCTTCCCTTCCTTTCTTCCCTTCCTTCCTTTCCTTTTTTCCCTTCCTTCCTTCCCTTCCTTCCTTTCCTTCCTTCCTTCCCTTCCTTCTTTCCCCTCCTTCCCTTCCTTCCTTCCTTCCCGTCCTTCCCTTCCTTCTTTCCCTTCCTTCCTTCCCCTCCTTCCCTTCCTTCCTTCCCCTCCTTC
>NW_022309980.1:9615-9699 GCF_002776525.5 Piliocolobus tephrosceles
TTCCCTTCCTTCCTTCCCCTCCTTCCCTTCCTTCCTTCCCCTCCTTCCCTTCCTTCCTTCCCCTCCTTCCCTTCCTTCCTTCCC
>NW_022309986.1:0-2539 GCF_002776525.5 Piliocolobus tephrosceles
AGCACACAGGGAAGGCAAAAGTGGAAGGTGACCAGAAGCAGCCCCTACGAGGACCCAGGAGCCCCAGTGCACGTCTACATCCTCATGCTTGTTGACACTGTGGAAATAGAAAGGTTTCCCATGGATGAGGAACTGGCTCTCGGTGACAGCCACAGTGAGGATCGCCACAGGGAGTGTGTAGAAGTCAGAAAAAGGCCTCAGTGATGTCTGTGCAGTCAGCCACAGCTACGATAGCTAAAGCGCCAGGTGTGAGCACCCCGACAGCCTGAGCCCCATCTGGCCTGCCCTACCCTGCAGCAGGAAGACCCCCAGTGCACCCCAGCAGCCGCCTTGGGGCCTGCAGAGAAGCAGCAATCAGAGGCTCTGCCCTTTCCTGGCTGACCCTGGGACCTGCCCTTCAAAATCGGGCCTTTTCCTTGATCAGACAAGGTGGCTCATGCCTGGAATCCCCAGGAGGATCACTTGAGCCCAGGAGTTCAAGACCAGCCTGGGCAACAGAGTGAGACCCCAACTCTATAAAAAAGATTTTGTTTTGAGACAGTCTCACTCTGTCGCCCAGGATGAAGTGCAGTGGCGTGATCTCAACTCACCATAGCCTCTGCCTCCCAGGTTCAAGCAATGCTTCTGCCTCAGCCTCCTGAGTAGCTGGGATTACAGATGCCCAGCAAATTTGCATATTTTAGTAGAGACAGTGTTTCACCATGTTGGCCAGGCTGGTCTCGAACTCTTGGCCTCAACTGATCTGCCCACTTCAGCCTCCCAAAGCGCTGGGATTACAGGCGTGAGCCACCATGCCCGGTCTACAGATAAAATTGTTTTAATTAGCCAGGCATGGCAGCATGTGCCTACAGTCCCAGTTACTCAGGAGGCCAAGGTAGGAGGACTGCTGCTGCCTGGGAGCTCAAGGCTGCAGTGAGCTGTGATCAGGCCAATGCACTATAACCTGGGTGACAAGAGTGAGATCACCTCAAAAAAAAAAAAAAAAAAAACCCTTTGGGCCTCCCGCCAAAAGTGGGAAACATCAGAGAGCTCAGAGGACCGCGCCTGCCCGTTCACCTGTCACGGGCCTCTGCTGAAACCAGGACTACCAGAGCAGGCAAAAGACCTCCCTTAAGCAAGTCCCGAACCACCATTACCTCCCACGAGTACAGGTAGGCGGGGCGTTTCTGCATCCGGTCCGGCCACCAGAGGTTGGCACCCGGCACCTTCAGCTGGCCCTGGGTCGCGGCCACGTTGTCCACGACTTTGTTTTCTGCATCCAAAAGATGCACTTCCAACTTGAACTAGTTACTGCACTTGACGGAGATCTAGTAATTCACCAGCCCTGCAGGAGGCAAGAGAGACCAGGGCTTAGGGAGGGACACGACCTGGGTCACACAAATGGGAATGCCCCACAGCAGCCACTCCCAGGCAGCCATTTGCTTCTGGTTTGTTTTTTTTTTCTTTTTTTTTTTGAGACAGAGTCTCACTCTGTCACCCAGGCTGGACTGTAGTGCCGTGATCTCGGCTCACTGCAACCTCCACCTCTGGAGTTCAGTTGATTCTCCTGTGTCAGCCTCCTGAGTACCCAGGATTCTAGACATGCACAACCACCCCTGGTGAGTTTTTGTATTTTTAGTAGAGACAGGTTTTGCCATGTTGGCCAGGCTGGTCTCGAACTCCTGACCTTACACGATCCACCTGCCTCAGCCTCCCAAGGTGCTGGGATTACAGGCATGAGTCACTGCGCCTGGCATGCTTTTTTTAATTTAAAAAAACATTTTTTGGGGGCCAGGTGTGGTAGCTCATGCCTATAATCCCAGTACTTTTGGGAGGCCGAGAGGGGTGGATCTCCTGAGATCAGGAGTTCAAGACCAGCCTGGTCAACACGGTGAAACCCCATCTCTACTAAAAATACAAAAATTAGCCGGGCGTGGTGGCACATGCCTGTAATCCCAGCTACTTGGGAGGCTGAGGCAGGAGAAAAGCTTGCACCTCGGAGGTGGAGGTTGCAGTGAGCCAAGATCGTGCCACTGCACCACTCCATCCTGGGTGACAAGAGCAAGATTTTGTTTCAAAAATAAAAGAAAAAAAATTTTTTTTTCAGCCAGGCACAGTGGTCACACCTGTAATCCCAACACACCAACACAGAGAGGCTGAGGTGGGAGGATTGCTTGAGTCCAGTAGTTCAAGACCAGCCTGGGGAACACAGGGAAACCACATCTTCCCTAAAAATCACAAAAATTAGCTGGGCGTGGTGGCATGTGCCTGCAGTCCCAGCAGCCCCAGGTACTTGGGAGGCTGAAGTGGGAGAACTGCTTGAGCCAGGAGACTGGGGCTGCAGTGAGCTACGATCTTCAGGCAGAGTAGGTAGTCAAGGAAGCGACCGTGTCCTTCAGACGTACCAACCACAGCACTGAGACGTGTGATGTGTGAACAAGCATGTACAGCTACAGCCCATGTGCAGCCAGAGAATGACCCAGAATGTGCTTAGAGTAACACCTCTCCCAGCACCTTAGGAATTCATCATGGAAGACTCCTAGAAAGGGAGTTACCCCAA
>NW_022309991.1:0-1000 GCF_002776525.5 Piliocolobus tephrosceles
ATAACATTTTTTGAACTTAAGCCCTTTTAGAAGTAACTTATTCAAAACAGTGTGAAGATTTGGCTTAAATGTTAGGGTGAATGTTGCTCACATTACAGCTTCAAACAAAAAGAGCCATGAGACATTGAAGGCCGGCAAACATATTTTACCCAATTTTATTGTCCTCCCATTAGACTATAATCCCTTAGAGAGAAGGAACTATGTGGGAAGTAACCTCTCACATCCTCCTCCTTTCCAGAGCAGAGAACAAAATAGCACTTAGTATGTGCTATGAAAATGACAGCTATTAATAATTCTTTTCATGACAATCAGTGGAATGTCTAAAAGAAACTTCTGTCACATTTTTCATCAAGGCACTGTGCTACATTACCTAACAAGAAGGTCAAGACACCAGTAAAGCAAGAGCAATATAAAGGGATTTAGAGAAAGAGAGAGAAGGGGAAAGAGAGAAAGAGAGATGGGGGAGAGGGGGGAGAGAGAAAGGAGAGAAGAGAAAATTGAAAAAGAGAAAAAGCAAAACAAATTAAAGAGACTAATTTAGACATACACATGCAGTTTTCTCATTTTCGGAGAAGTTAATCGTTTATTTAAAATGTTTTTGTTTTTATTAAATATGTCAAGCAGCACCAAAATCTGCCCTAGGCTTAAGGACTTAAAGCTCAACCTTATCCTTGTCAAAATGAGCATTAATAGCTAATATTTTAAAATAGAAATGAATATAAATAACTAGTAACTCATACTTCCATTTTCTTTCCCAGGACAATTACTTCTCTTCCCTATTCCATGAATCTCAAATACTGTAATGGATTTTCTATGAACTCATTCATGGCAAAACATTTTGAGAGGCACATTCAACAAAGTGAAAAGGCAGTCTATAAAATGGAAGAAAATATTTGCTAATGTTTATATCTGATAAGGGGTTAATATCCAGGCTATATAAAGGACCCCTGAAACTCAACAACAAAATAACACAATTAAAAAATGGCCAAAGAATTTCAAC
>NW_022309992.1:0-3015 GCF_002776525.5 Piliocolobus tephrosceles
AACAAACTGATTCCAAAATTTATATGTAGAGGCAAAGAGCCCAGAATAGTCAATCCATATTGAAAGTATATAGAATTGAAGGAATGAAAATCTTTACTTCAAGATTTACTATGAAACTCAGTAATCAAGAGATTGTAATAGTGGTGAAAAATTAGCTAAATAGATTAATGGAACAGAAAAAAGAGCCAAGAAATAGATCCACATAAACATAATCCACTGTTCTTTTTAATTTTATTTTAAAAAATTCATTTTAAGCTCCAGGGTACATGTTCAGGATGTGCAGTCTCCTTACATAGGTAAACATGTGCCATGGTGGTTTGCTGCACCTTTCAACCCATCACCTCAGTATTAAGCCCAGCATGCATTAGCTATTTTTCCTAATGCCCTCCCTCCCACCACTGGTAAGTCTCAGTGTGTGATGTTCCCCTCCATATGTCCATGTGTTCTCGCTGTTCAGCTCTCACTTACAAGTGAGAATATGCAGTGTTTGGTATTCTATTCCTGCATTAGTTTGCTGAGGATAATGGGTTCCAGCTCCATCCACAATCTTACACGGGACATGATCTCTTTCCTTTTTATGGCTGCATACACTTCCATGTTATATATGTACCACATTTTCTTTATCCAGTCTATCAGTGATGGGCATTTGGATTGATTCCATGTCTTTGCTCTTGTGAATAGTGCTGCAGTGAAATGGAATTGCTGAGTCAAATGGTATTTCTGGTTCTAGATCTTTGAGGAATCACCACACCATCTTCCACAATGGTTAAACTAATTTACATTCCCACCAACATTGTAAAAGTATTTCTATTTCTCTGCAACCTCACCAGAATCTGTTGTTTCCTGAATTTTTAACAATCACCGTTATGACTGGAATGAGGTGGTATCTTATTGTGGTTTTAATGTTCATTCATCTAATCATCAGTGATGTTGAGCTTTTTATTCATTTTTGTTGACCTCATGAATGTCTTCTTTTGATAAGTGTCTGTTCATATCCTTTGCCCACTTTTTAATGAATTTGCTTGTTTATTTTCTTGTAAATTTGTTCAAGTTCCTTAAAATTAACTCAAGATAGATTAAAGACTTAAATGTAAAACCCAAAACTATAAAATTCCTAGAAGAAAATCTAGGCGATACCATTCAGGACTTAGGAATGGGCAAAGATTTCATAATGAAATCACCAAAACCAATTGCAACAAAAGCAAAATTTGACCAATGGGATCTAATTAAATTAAAGAGGTTGTGCACAGCAAAATAAACTATCATCAGAGCAAACAGGCAACCTACAGAGTGGGAGATAAATTTTGCAATCTACCCATCTGACAAAGGTCTCATAATCAACTGATCTTTTATCATTCAGCAGAGCCAAGACCATGGAACAAAGGTAGTACTTTCAACAAGTAATACTGGAACAACTGGATATACACATGTCAAAACATAAATCTAGACACACTACAAGCTGTGCCTAAGAAGTAACTCAAAGTGATCACAGGCTTACGTGTAAAATGCAAAACTATAAAACTACTAGAAGATAACACAGGAGAAAATATAGGTGATCTTGGGTTTGATGATTACATTTTAGACATGAAATCAAAGGCACAATCCCTGAAAGAATTGATAGGATAGGGACTGGCAAGATGGCAGAATAGGAAGAGCTCGGATCTGCAGCTCCCAGTGAGAGGTGACAACGTGGTAGCATTCCTCGCTCTCGGCACCTCCCGGTCCCAGAGTCCGCTCTGGCTGCAATCCAGGAGCCCTTCAGCCCACCGCTGCGCTGTGGGGGCCTGCCCTCTCAGGGGATGGCCGAGGCCAGACACGGTTGACTCCCTCTGCTGGCAGGAAGGTGTAGAGGGAGAGGTGCAGTCAGGAGCTGGGGCACACATGGCTCTGGCAGGCCTGCCTGGGGCAACTGGCCAGCACCTGCTGGGCTTGATCAGGGGAGAAGCTCCCTCTGGGCTGCAGGAGTGCCCTGGCTAGGTGCCACCAAGTCCTGCAGTAAATGCCATTGAGATGTGAGGCCAGCTGGGCTTCTGGGGCGGGTGGGGACTTGGAGAACTTTTCCCTGTGGCTAAAGGTTGGTAAACGCACCAATCAGCACTCTGTGTCCAGCTAAAGGTTTGGAAAGGCACCAATCACCATTCTGTGTCTAGCTAATGTGGTAAGGGACTTGGAGAACTTTTGTGTCTAGCTAAGGGATTGTAAACGCACCAATTAGCACTCTGTGTCTAGCTAAAGGTTTGTAAACGGACCAATCAACTCCCTGTAAAATGGACCATTCAGCTCTCCACAAAATGGAGCACACAGTAGGATGTGGATGGGGCCAGATAAGGGAATAAAAGCAGGCCACCCCAGCCAGCAGCGGCAACCTGCTCCAGTTCCCTTCCATGTTGTGGAAACTTTGTTGCTTCTCTCTTCACAATAAATGTTGCTGCTGCTCATTCTTTGGGTCTGTGCCACCTTTATGAGCTGTAGCACTCACCACAACGGTCTGCAGCTTCACTCCTGAGGCCAGGGAGACCATGAACCCACAGGGAGGGATGAACAACTCCAGACGGGAGGAACAAACAACTCCAGAGCACCGCCTTAAGAGCTGTAACACTCACCACGAAGGTCTGCAGAGTCACTTCTGAAGTCAGTGAGAACATGAACCCACCAGAAGGAAGAAACTTTGGACACATCTGAACATCTGAAGGAACAAACTCCAGACACCTCATCTTTAGGAACTGTAACACTCACTGCAAGGGTCTGCAGCTTCATTCTCGAAGTCAGCAAGACCAAGAATCCACCAAATACAGACACATCAGCAAGATCAATGCAGAAGGTGGTTATTTCTGCATTTCCAACTGAGGTACCTGGCTCATCTCATTCGGACTGGTTAGACAGTGAGTGAAGCCCACGGAGGGCAAGCCGAAGCAGGGTGTGGTGTTGCCTCACCTGGGAAGCTCAAGGGGTTGGGAAACTCCAACCTCTAGCCAAGAGAAGCCCTGAGAAACTGTGCAATCTTGGCTGTTCTGC
>NW_022309993.1:0-10119 GCF_002776525.5 Piliocolobus tephrosceles
TATAAATGATGAATTGATGGGTGCTGACGAGTTGATGGGTGCAGCACACCAACATGGCACATGTATACATATGTAACCTGCACGTTATGCACATGTACCCTAGAACTTAAAGTATAATAATAAAAAAAAAAGAATCAAAGAGCAAGGTGAGCCTGTTGGAGATCGAGGAAGATCGAGTAAGTTTGGTCTAATAGATGAGCAGAGGAATGCAATGGAAGATGTGTTCCAAGAGGAAGGGTAGCAGAATAAGGGGCAGGGAAAGGAGAGCACATGGCTCATTAGGAAAATTACAAATATCTGCCCTAAATTGAGGTTCATATGGGGACATGGGATTAGTGACACACGTAGGGGTCAGATTCCAAAGAGTGAGGCCAAAGGATTGAACTTCATATCAAATTGATGGGTATTCAGCTCAGTATTTTAGGATAATGCGTGGGTTTCACATGCTTTATGCTTTAAAGTGATCACTCTAGTGACAGTGTGTAAGGGAGATAGACTGGGAGGTCACTTTGGAGGCTGTTGATACAATTCACTCTTAAATGTGGATCTGAAGGAAAGAAATAACATTCTACAAGTCTTTAGGAGATTGACTTTTATGGTGGGCTAATGACTCTGGGGGAAGGGATAGGGAGAAGGCAAGGCATGTTTCCTGGCTTACATGACTGGGTGGCTGTGGCACAATTCCCAGAGACTGGGAACCATAGAGAATCATGCACAAACGTAGGGAGCAAAGAGTAGGAGAGAAGGAAGATGAGTTGATTTGACTCTAATGGGATAGGCAGGAGAGAATTCCAATAGAGGGTTCAAGTCTGAGCTGGAGATAATGGATTTGGAGTTTACCAGCATATAGATGACAGTAAAAGCGATGTATGTCAGTGAGATATCTAGGAGTATATAAATTGAAGTTAGACCAGAGTTTGGAACTCCAAGAAACACTCACACTTAAAAGGCATGTGAGGGACACAGTTTATGAAGGGGACAGAAGCATGGGAAAAATAAATTAGGAGTGTGTAGGGTAATAGGGTGATCAAACAGGATACATGCAATACCTAGTGATGGAATTTTTGATAGAGAATGAAAGAAAGTGTATGTGAGCAAGTGCGGCGGCTCACGCCTGTAATCCCAGCACTTTGGGAGGCCGACGTGGGCAGAACACGAGGTTAGGAATTCTAGACCAGCCTGGCCAACATGGTGAAACCCCATCTCTACAAAAAATACAACAACAAAAAAAATTTTTAAAAAGTAGCCAAGCATGGTGTCATGCACCTGTAATCTCAGCTACTCCAGAGACTGAGGCAGGAGAATTGTTTACATAGAGGAGGTGGAGGTTGCAGTGAGCCAAGATCGCGCCACTGCACTGCGCCCTGAGTGACAGAGCAAGACTCCATCTCAAAAAAAGAAAAAAGACAGTGTACATTAAATTGTCAGTGAAGCAACAATTGTGCCAGGTGGGACTCAGTAGGTGCTGGGTCTCTGGCTGCTGGAGCGAATTATCTAAATAAGAGTCTATGGATAGTTTATATTGTTTAAGGGACAAATGAATTAGATAACAGAAAATTTGAGATCCTGACTCTTCTTGTTAGATGAGAATTCCAAGCTTAGATAAGGTTTCACACAATTAAGCACAGTTGTGAATGCAGAATAAATGCCCTTAAAAGTGTTGCCAGGGCCCGGCACAGTGGCTCATGCCTACTATAATCCCAACACTTTGAGAGGCCGAGGTAGGTGGATCGCTTGAAGTCATGAATTCGAGACCGACCTGGGCAACACGGTGAAACCCTGTCTCTGCAAAATATACAAAAATTAGTGGGTGTGGTGGTGCATGCTTGTAGTCCCAGCTACTTGGGAGGCTGAGACAGGAGGAGTGCTTGAGCCTGGCAGGCAGAGGTTGCAGTGAGCTGAGATCATGCCACTGCATTCCAGCCTGGGTGATAGAACCAGACCTTGTCTCAAAAAAAAAAAAAAAAAAAGTTTGCCAGGATGATGGCTTATCCCTGTAATCCCAGTGACCTGGGAGGCTGAAACAGAGGGGTTACTTGAGGTGGGGAATTCAAGATTAGCATGGGCAACATAGAAAGACCTCGTTTTCAAAAAGTAGAAAAGAAATTACCTGAGCATTGTGGCACATGCCTGTAGTCCTACTCAGGATGCTGAGGTAGGAGGATCACTTCAGCCCAGGAATTCAAGGCTACAGTGAGCCATGATTATGCCACTGTACTCCAGCCTGAGCAATAAAGGGAAACCCTATCTCATGACAACAACAACACCACTTTTGAAAATATTGAAACATTTGCATAACATAAGATGGAAATGTCAATGTCCTGGGCTATGAAATGTGGAAGAGGCAATTTTAGTTGATATAAATTTAAGATCAATTTTTACCAATTAAGCACTTCACTCAATAGAAGCTAGGTATGCTCACTAGAAGAGATGATCTTAAATAAAACTGTATTCTGAAGGTCTTGCCAAGATGAATTAACTGCAAACAGGAACATGATAACCAAATGCACTCATGATGATTAGAGTTGTTTGAGATATACCAACTTAAATATGACAGTTTCATTTTGAGTGAGATTGGTACTTAATTCTCCTTGTTAATTGTATTAGGCTACATATCTCATTGCTAATTTACAATCTTTCCTAGTTAGTAATAAATTAAATAGATCAAGTATTATTGGCAATATCTGTTTTCCCATATCTATGGATCTTCAGGATCTTTGGGTAGCTTAAGGAGGCAGAGGCCTTTCTGATTTTCACATCCTTGGGAGGTAGTAACTATTATGATTTCTCTCTGATGTCATGAAGTATACTCTTTATAATCTGACTTCGGGATGAATGAAAGAAGCAAAACTTCCCAGGGATTTGGGAAGCATCAGTATTATAATATTTTACATTATGCATTTCTCCTCTGTTCCTACCATCCTAATGACTCACATCTCATAGGGAAGAGGAAGTGTTTCTTGTTTGTCTTTTTAGAACCTTATCTAATTTTTGACATCCCTGACTGCAGCACTGCTAATTGTGTCAGTTTTCAACCATTTAAATTATTTGATGCCCCATAAATTTTAAGTCTTATGTGTATTTTCCTAAATTTTGAGCATCCATATATAAAAAAAATCTTATGCTGCTTTTCAAAATATAACACAAAAGGAAATTTTAGGCTTCTATCAAGAGGTCAATGAGCACTGTAAATAGGAGAAAAGGGGAATGATTTAGAACCAAGGAAGGTCATTCTATAAACACAGACATTTGGTTTCCTGCAGCTTGCTCACTGGGAATTCAAAAAAAAAAAAAAAAAAAAAAAAAAGGCAAAAGAGATTTTAAAATTATCTGTAGTTAGTAGAATTTTTTACAATAATGAGCCTGGTTAATATTAGCATCAGCAATAGAGATACAATGCTTGTCTTTCTGTTTGCTTTAGCAGGAGGATCTTACTTAGTCAACATCCCAGTGTAGCTGAACATTATGAATTGTACTGCACTATTGCAATGTATAATAATATGATAATAGTATTTAGATTAAATTATTAGAGTATTTGTTCATACTCAAATTGTGGTCCAAGGGCAAGCAGCTTGGGTGTTACATGGGAGCTCATGAACATGCAGATGCAGACTCTCAGGCTCCAGCTCACATATCCTATGTCAGTATCATCTTAGCATGATCTCCAGATGACTCATCTCCTTGTTAATATTGGAGATGCACTGGTCTAGATGAATAATAATCATACAACTATCCCAAACTATTTTTTTTTCTTCAGAAAATTATAATGTTGTTGCTCAAAGTACTTAATAGAATCTCTTTTTATCCCAGGAATTCCTTGTATTTCAACAAATTAAATAATTGGCAGTGAAGAAGACATTAACATTAAAAAAGGAAGAAAATCATGAACTTTTCATTTTCCAACTGTCTTGTTTTCTAAATTCATTTTTGTTTTGGAGCTGAAACAGGGACCCACAAGTCCAAAGAATAGCTTAAAAACATCTATTTAGTAACTTGATTACATAAATAAATCTGTTTCATTGTGTATCACTTTGTCTACAGTGGCTATTTCTATATGAGTTAAATTTAAAACATAAATTGTAACATGAATTAAATGTAACTCATAAGTTAAATTTAACCCTTAAATTTGATGGGCTACATGTCCAGTGTATAAAGTTTTTACTTCAATCAAACCCTATTTTACTAACATTTCCATAATAAAAATAAAGATTTGAGGGAAAACAAAAGGAATTGAATAGCATGAGATTATCAAGTCTGGGGCCATATACAGGTCATTAACATGATGCCTAATAAATAAAATGTTGATGAACTCTGAATCTCATAAAAATATATAGTAAAGAACCTTGTAGATATTAGTTTTATTGAGAGTAGACCTGATTTAGAAAATTTAGATTATAATATTGCTTTAGTAACCTTGGGATCATGTTTAAATCTTCTCTTTTCCTCAACTATTTCATCCAATTAATGTGCAAGGTCTGTTGGTTCTACTGCTAAAGTACATCTTGAACTTATCCACTTCTGTCTATCTGTACCACTAACTGTATTCTGAGCCATCACCATCCCAAAGGTCTTCCCTCTTCCTCTCTAGTCTCTGCTACACCCGCTGCCCAATCAAAGTTGCATATCACAGCCAGAGTCAGCATTTAAAAGCTCTAAGTCCATGTCACTCTTCTACTTAAAAACCCTTCATTGGTTTTTAATTGCTTTTATATTAATTCTCGAGCATATCAATAAGGCATTGCCTGGCCATTTTATATTTATCTCATTCCATATTCTTCCTTGTTCACCACACTCCATGTCCCTAGGTTTCTCACAGTTCCTAAAGTATACCTGATTCTCGCTTTAAGGACTTTGGGTATCTGCCTCTTCTGATGTCAGATCTGTTTTAATGTCACCTTTTCAGAGATCACCTTCCTGTCTTATCAAAGTCTCGTTCCCCTGTAATTCTCTATTTTAATTCCATGTTTATGTTCTTAAAAGCACATTACAAATTAATTCCATCTAATGTATACATTTGGCAAATGTATTTGTTTGTTGCCTGTCTTCCTCAAAGAATGCAGGCTCAAACAAAGGAATACTTTGTCTTGCTTACTGTTGCTCACTATTGGTTGTTGAATTACTGGCAAAAAGTAGGCGTCATTTCACATTTGTTGAATCAACAGAATGACTTTAAAACAAATAGAAGGCTGAGCAAGATGGCCGAATAGGAACAGCTCCAGTCTCCAACTCCTGGCGCAAGCAACACAGAAGACTGGTGATTTCTGCATTTTCAACTGAGGTACTGGGGTCATCTCACCGGGGAGTGCCGGACAATCGGTGCTGGTCAGCTGCTGCAGCCCGACCAGCGAGAGCTGAAGCAGGGCGAGGCATTGCCTGACCTGGGAAGTGCAAGGGGGAAGGGAATCCCTTTTCCTAGCCAGGGGAACTGAGACAACAACACCTGGAAAATTGGGTAATTCCCACCCCAATACTGTGCTTTAAGCAAACGGGCACACCAGGAGATTATACGCACACCTGGCCAGGAGGGTCCCACAGCCATGGAGTCTCCCTCATTGCTAGCACAGCAGTCTGTGATCTAACCACAAGGCAGCAGCGAGGCTGGGGGATGGGCGCCTGCCATTGCTGAGGCTTAAGTAGGTAAACAAAGCCACTGGGAAGCTCGAACTGAGTGGAGCTCACAGCAGCTCAAGGAAACCTGCCTGTCTCTGTAGACTCCACCTCTGGGGACAGGGCACAGCTAAATAACAACAGGGGAAGCAGCAGAGACCTGTGCAGATGTGAACGACTCTGTCTGACAGCTTTGAAGAGAGCAGTGTATCTCCCAACACGGAGGTTGAGATCTGAGAATGGACAGACTGCCTGCTCAAGTGGGTCCCTGACCCCTGAGTAGCCTAACTGGGAAACATTCCCCACTAGGGGCAGTCTGACACCCCACACCTCGCAGGGTGGAGTACACCCCTGAGAGGAAGCTTCCAAAGTAAGAATCAGACAGGTACACTCGCTGTTCAGCAATATTCTATCTTCTGCAACCTCTGCTGCTGATACCCAGGCAAACAGGGTCTGGAGTGGACCTCAAGCAATCTCCAACAGACTTACAGCTGAGGGTCCTGACTATTAGAAGGAAAACTATCAAACAGGAAGAACACCTATACCAAAACGCCATCAGTACGTCACCATCATGAAAGATCAGAGGCAGATAAAACCACAAAGATGGGGAAGAAGCAGGGCAGAAAAGCTGGAAATTGAAAAAATAAGAGCGCATCTCCCCCTGCAAAGGAGCACAGCTCATCGCCAGCAACGGATCAAAGCTGGTCAGAGAATGACTTTGACGAGATGAGAGAAGAAGGCTTCAGTCCATCAAACTTCTCAGAGCTAAAGGAGGAATTACGTACCCAGCGCAAAGAAACTAAAAGTCTTGAAAAAAGAGTGGAAGAATTGGTAGCTAGAATAATTAATGCAGAGAAGGTCATAAATGAAATGACAGAGATGAAAACCATGACACGAGAAATACGTGACACATCCACAAGCTTCAGTAACCGACTCGATCAACTGGAAGAAAGAGTATCAGCGATTGAGGATCAAATGAATGAAATGAAGCCAGAAGACACACCAAAAGAAAAAAGAAGAAAAAGAAATGAACAAAGCCTGCGAGAAGTATGGGATTATGTCAAAAGACCAAATCTACGTCTGATTGGGGTGCCTGAAAGTGAGGGGGAAAATGGAACCAAGTTGGACAACACTCTTCAGGATATCATCCAGGAGAACTTCCCCAACCTAGTAGGGCAGGCCAACATTCAAATTCACGAAATACAGAGAACACCACGAAGATACTCCACGAGAAGAGCAACTCCAAGAAACATAATTGCCAGATTCACCAAAGTTGAAATGAAGGAAAAAATCTTAAGGGCAGCCAGAGAGAAAGGTCGGGTTACTCACAAAGGGAAGCCCATCAGAATAACAGCAGATCTCTCGGCAGAAACTCTCCAAGCCAGAAGAGAGTGGGGGCCAATATTCAACATTCTTAAAGAAAAGAATTTTCAACCCAGAATTTCATATCCAGCCAAACTACATTTCATAAGTGAAGGAGAAATAAAATCCTTTACAGATAAGCAAATGCTTAGAGATTTTCTCTGAGACACGTAAAGCAGTGTGTAGAGGGAAATTTATAGCACTAAATGCCCACAAGAGAAAGCTGGAAAGATCTAAAACTGACACTCTAACATCACAATTAAAAGATGTGGAGAAGCAAGAGCAAACACATTCAAAAGCTAGAAGAAGGCAAGAAGTAACTAAGATCAGAGCAGAACTAAAGGAGATAGAGACAAAAAAAAAAAAACCCTCTAAAAAATCAATGAATTCAGGAGTTGGTTTTTTGAAAAAATCAACAAAATTGACAGACCGCTAGCAAGACTAATAAAGAAGAAAAGAGAGAAGAATCAAATAGACGCAATAAAAAATGATAAAGAGGATATAACCACCGACCCCACAGAAATACAAACTATCATCAGAGAATACTATAAACACCCCTACGCAAATCAACTAGAAAATCTAGAAGAAATGGATAATTTCCTGGACACTTACACTCTCTCAAGACTAAACCAGGAAGAAGTTGAATCCCTGAATAGCAGGCTCTGAAATTGAGGCAATAATTAATAGCTTACCAACCAAAAAAAGTCCAGGAGCAGATGGATTCACAGCTGAATTCTACCAGAGGTACAAGGAGGAGCTGGTGCCATTCCTTCTGAAACCATTCCAATCAATAGAAAAAGAGGGAATCCTCCCTAACTCATTTTATGAGGCCAATATCATCTTGATACCAAAGCCTGGCAGAGACACAACAAAAAAAGAAAATTTTAGATCAATATCCCTGATGAACATCGATGCAAAAGTCCTAAATAAAATACTGGCAAACCGGATTCAGCAGCACATCAAAAAGGTTATCCACCATGATCAAGTGGGCTTCATCCATGGGATGCAAGGCTGGTTCAACATTCGCAAATCAATAAACGTAATCCAGCATATAAACAGAACCAAAGACAAGAACCACATGATTATCTCATTGATGCAGAAAAGGCTTTTGACAAAATTCAACATCCCTTCATGCTAAAAACTCTCAATAAATTCGGTATTGATGGAACGTACCTCAAAATAATAAGAGCTATTTATGACAAACCCACAGCCAATATCATACTGAATGGGCAAAAACTGGAAAAATTCCCTTTGAAAACTGGCACAAGACAGGGATGCCCTCTCTCACCACTCCTATTCAACATAGTGTTGGAAGTTCTGGCTAGGGCAATCGGGCAAGAGAAAGAAATAAACGGTATCCAGTTAGGAAAAGAAGAAGTCAAATTAACCCTGTTTGAAGATGACATGATTGTATATTTAGAAAACCCCATCATCTCATCCAAAAGTCTCCTTAAGCTGATAAGAAACTTCAGCAAAGTCTCAGGATACTAAATTAATGTGCAAACATCACAAGCATTCTTATACACCAGTAACAGACAAACAGAGAGCCAAACCATGAATGAACTTCCATTCACAATTGCCTCAAAGAGAATAAAATACCTAGGAATCCAACTTACAAGGGATGTAAAGGACCTCCTCAAGGAGAACTACAAACCACTGCTCAGTGAAATAAAAGAGAACACAAACAAATGGAAGAGCATGCCATGCTCATGGACAGGAAGAATCAATATCGTGAAAATGGCCATAGTGCCCAAGGTTATTTATAGATTCAATGCCATCCCCGTCAAGCTACCAATGACTTTCTTCACAGAATTGGAAAAAACTGCTTTAAAGTTCATATGGAACCAAAGAAGAGCCCGCATTACCAAGATAATCCTAAGTCAAAAGAACAAAGCTGGAGGCATCACGCTACCGGACTTCAAACTATACTACAAGGCTACAGTAACCAAAACAGCATGGTACTGGTACGAAAACAGAGATATAGACCAATGGAATAGAATGGAGTCCTCAGAAATAATATCACAATCTACAGCCATTTGATCTTTGATAAACCTGAGAAAAACAAGAAATGAGGAAATGATTCCCTATTTAATAAATGGTGCTGGGAAAATTGGCTAGCCAGAAGTAGAAAGCTGAAACTGGATCCTTTCCTTATTCCTTATACGAAAATTAATTCAAGATGGATTAGAGACTTAAATATTAGACCTAATACTATGAAAACCCTAGAAGAAAACCTAGGTAATACGATTGAGGATGTAGGCATGGGCAAGGACTTCATGTCTAAAACACCAAAAGCAATGGCAACAAAATCCAAAATGGACAAATGGGATCTAATTAAACTAAAGAGCTTCTGCACAGCAAAAGAAACTACCATCAGAGTGAACAGGCAACCTACAGAATGGGAGAAAATTTTTGCAATCTACTCATCTGAAAAAGGGCTAATATCCAGAACCTACAAGGACCTCAAACAAATTTACAAGAAAAAAACAACCCCATCAAAAAGTGGACAAAGGATAGAACAGAGATTTGTCAAAAGAAGACATTCATACAGCCAACAGACACATGAAAAAAGGCTCATCATCACTGGCCATCAGAGAAATGCAAATCAAAACCACAATGAGATACCATCTCACACCAGTTAGAATGGTGATCATTAAAAAGTCAGAAAACAACAGGTGCTGGAGAGTATGTGGAGAAAGAGGAACACTTTTACACTGTTGGTGGAATTGTCATCTAGTTCAACCATTATGGAAAACAGTATGCCGATTCCTCAAGGATCTAGAACTAGAATCACCATATGACCCAGCCATCCCATTACTGGGTATATACCCAAAGGATTATAAATCATGCTGCTATAAAGACACGTGCACATGTATGTTTATTGTGGCACTATTCACAAGAGCAAAGACTTGGAATCAACCCAAATGTCCATCAGTGACAGACTGGATTAAGAAAATGTGGCACATATACATCATGGAATACTATCCAGCCATAAAAAAGGATGAGTTTGTGTCATTTGTAGGGACATGGATGCAGCTGGAAACCATCATTCTCAGCAAACTATTGCAAGAACAGAAAACCAAACACCACATGTTCTCACTCATAGGTGGGAACTGAACAATGAGTTCACTTGGACTCGGGAAGGGGAAC
>NW_022309993.1:10219-11072 GCF_002776525.5 Piliocolobus tephrosceles
CATGTTCTCACTCATAGGTGGGAACTGAACAATGAGATCACTTGGACTCGGGAAGGGGAACGTCACACACCAGGGCCTATTATGGGGAGGGGGGAGGGGGGAGGGACTGTATTGGGAGTTACACCTGATGTAAAGGACGACTTGATGGGTGCAGCACACCAACATGGCACAAATATACATATGTAACAAACCTGCACGTAATGAACATGTAACCTAGAACTTAAAGTATAATAATAATAAAAAAAAAAAAGGCCAAGGAAGAAAAAATTAAATATGTGACATTTTTTTCTATTTATTTATTTATTTATTTATTTTTTATACTTTAAGTTCTAGGGTACATGTGCATAACGTGCAGGTTTGTTACATATGTATACTTGTGCCATGTTGGTGTGCTGCACCCATCAACTCGTCAGCATCCATCAATTCATCATTTATATCATGTATAACTCCCTAGTGCAATCCCTCCCCTCTCCCCCCTCCCCATGATAGGCCCCAGTGTGTGACGTTCCCCTTCCCGAGTCCAAGTGAACTCATTGTTCAGTTCCCACCTATGAGTGAGAACATGCGGTGTTTGGTTTTCTCTTCTTGTGATAGTTTGCTAAGAATGATGGTTTCCAGCTGCATCCATGTCCCTACAAAGGACGCAAACTCATCCTTTTTTATGGCTGCATAGTATTCCATGGTGTATATGTGCCACATTTTCTTAATCCAGTCTGTCACTGATGGACATTTGGGTTGATTCCAAGTCTTTGCTATTGTGAATGGTGACGCAATAAACATACGTGTGCATGTGTCTTTGTAGTAGAATAATTTATAATCCTTTGGGTATATACCCAGTAGTGGGATGGCTGGG
>NW_022309994.1:0-4608 GCF_002776525.5 Piliocolobus tephrosceles
AGCTTCCCAGGTGAGGCAACACCACACCCTGCTTCGGCTTGCCCTCCGTGGGCTCCACTCACTGTCTAACCAGTCCCAATGAGATGAGCCAGGTACCTCAGTTGGAAATGCAGAAATAACCACCTTCTGCATTGATCTTGCTGATGTGTCTGGATTTCGTGGGTTCTAGGTCTTGCTGACTTCGAGAATGAAGCTGCAGACCCTTGCAGTGAGTGTTACAGTTCTTTTTTTTTATTTATTTTTTATTTTTTTTATTTTTATTTTTTATTTCAGACGGAGTCTCGCTCTGTCGCCAGGCTGGAGTGCAGTGGTGCAATCTCGGCTCACTGCAAGCTCTGCCTCCCGGGTTTACGCCATTCTCCTGCCTCAGCCTCCCAAGTAGCTGGGACTACAGGCGCCCGCCATGTCGGCCGGCTAGTTTTTTGTATTTTTTAGTAGAGACGGGGTTTCACCGTGTAGGCTAGGATGGTCTCGATCTCCTGACCTGGTGATCCACCCGTCTCCGCCTCCCAAAGTGCTGGGATTACAGGCTTGAGCTACCGCGCCCGGCCGAGTGTTACAGTTCTTAAAGATGAGGTGTCTGGAGTTTGTTCCTTCAGATGTTCAGATGTATCCAAAGTTTCCTCCTTCTGGTGGGTTCATGTTCTCACTGACTTCAGAAGTGACGCTGCAGACCTTCGTGGTGAGTGTTACAGCTCTTAAGGCGGTGCTCTGGAGTTGTTTGTTCCTCCCGTCTGGAGTTGTTCATCCCTCCCTGTGGGTTCATGGTCTCGCTGGCCTCAGGAGTGAAGCTGCAGACCTTTGTGGTGAGTGCTACAGCTCATAAAGGTGGCGCAGCAGAAAGATTTATTGTGAAGAGAGAAGCAACAAAGCTTCCACAGCATGGAAGGGAACTGGAGCAGGTTGCCGCTGCTGGCTGGGGTGGCCTGCTTTTATTCCCTTATCTGGCCCCACCCACATCCTACTGTGTGCTCCATTTTGTGGAGAGCTGATTGGTCCATTTTACAGGGAGTTGATTGGTCCGTTTACAATCCTTTAGCTAGACACAGAGTGCTAATTGGTGCGTTTACAATCCCTTAGCAAGACACAAAAGTTCTCCAAGTCCCTTACCACATTAGCTAGACACAGAGTGGTGATTGGTGCCTTTCCAAACCTTTAGCTAGACACAGAGTGCTGATTGGTGCGTTTACAAACCTTTAGCTACAGGGAAAAGTTCTCCAAGTCCCCACCCACCCCAGAAGCCCAGCTGGCTTCACCTCTCAATGGTATTCACTGCAGGACTTGGTGGCACCTAGCCAGGGCACTCCTGCAGCCCAGAGGGAGCTCCTCCCCTGATCAAGCCCAGCAGGTGCTGGCCAGTTGCCCCAGGCAGGCCTGCCGGAGCCATGTGTGCCCCAGCTCCTGACTGCACCTCTCCCTCCACACCTTCCTGCCAGCAGAGGGAGTCAACCGTGTCTGGCCTCGGCCATCCCCAGAGAGGGCAGGCCCCCACAGCGCAGTGGTGGGCTGAAGGGCTCCTTGATTGGAGCCAGAGCGGACTCCAGGACTGGGAGGTGACAAGAGCGAGGAATGCTACCACGTTGTCACCTCTCACTGGGAGCTGCAGATCAGAGCTCTTCCTATTCTGCCATCTTTTTTTTTTTTTTTTTAACAATTCTTTTTTGGATTATTTATTTTATTTCATGTCTAAAATGTAATCATCAAACCCAAGATCACCTATATTTTCTCCTGTGTTATCTTCTAGTAGTTTTATAGTTTTGCATTTTACATGTAAGCCTGTGATCACTTTGAGTTACTTTTTACGCACAGCTTGTAGTCTGTCTAGATTTATTTTTTGACATGTGTATATCCAGTTGTTCCAGTATTACTTGTTGAAAGTACTACTTTGTTCCATGGTCTTGGCTCTGCTGAATCATAAAAGATCAGTTGATTATGAGACCTTTGTCAGATGGGTAGATTGCAAAATTGATCTCCCACTCTGTAGGTTGCCTGTTTGCTCTGATGATAGTTTATTTTGCTGTGCGCAACCTCTTTAATTTAATTAGATCCCATTGGTCAAATTTTGCTTTTGTTGCAATTGGTTTTGGTGATTTCATTATGAAATCTTTGCCGATTCCTAAGTCCTGAATGGTATTGCCTAGATTTTCTTCTAGGAATTTTATAGTTTTGGGTTTTACATTTAAGTCTTTAATCTATCTTGAGTTAATTTTAAGGAACTTGAACAAATTTACAAGAAAATAAACAAGCAAATTCATTAAAAAGTGGGCAAAGGATATGAACAGACACTTCTCAAAAGAAGACATTCATGAAGTCAACAAAAATGAATAAAAAGCTCAACATCACTGATCATTAGATGAATGAACATTAAAACCACAATAAGATACCACCTCATGCCAGTCATAACTGTGATTGTTAAAAATTCAGGAAACAACAGATTCTGGTGAGGTTGCAGAGAAATAGAAATACTTTTACAATGTTGGTGGGAATGTAAATTAGTTTAACCATTGTGGAAGATGGTGTGGTGATTCCTCAAAGATCTAGAACCAGAAATACCATTTGACTCAGCAATTCCATTTCACTGCAGCACTATTCACAAGAGCAAAGACATGGAATCAATCCAAATGCCCATCACTGATAGACTGGATAAAGAAAATGTGGTACATATATAACATGGAAGTGTATGCAGCCATAAAAAGGAAAGAGATCATGTCCCGTGTAAGATTGTGGATGGAGCTAGAACCCATTATCCTCAGCAAACTAATGCAGGAATAGAATACCAAACACTGCATATTCTCACTTGTAAGTGAGAGCTGAACAGCGAGAACACATGGACATATGGAGGGGAACATCACACACTGAGACTTACCAGTGGTGGGAGGGAGAGCATTAGGAAAAATAGCTAATGCATGCTGGGCTTAATGCTGAGGTGATGGGTTGAAAGGTGCAGCAAACCACCATGGCACATGTTTACCTATGTAAGGAGACTGCACATCCTGAACATGTACCCTGGAGCTTAAAATGAATTTTTTAAAATAAAATTAAAAAGAACAGTGGATTATGTTTATGTGGATCTATTTCTTGGCTCTTTTTTCTGTTCCATTAATCTATTTAGCTAATTTTTCACCACTATTACAATCTCTTGATTACTGAGTTTCATAGTAAATCTTGAAGTAAAGATTTTCATTCCTTCAATTCTATATACTTTCAATATGGATTGACTATTCTGGGCTCTTTGCCTCTACATATAAATTTTGGAATCAGTTTGTTATACACAAAATAACTTGCTAGGATTTTAATTAAAATTGAATTGAATTTATTGCCCAATTTTGGAAAAACTGAACTTGACAACATTGAATCTTCCTATCCGTGAACATGAAATATCTCTTCATTTATTTAGTTATTCTTTGATTTCTTTGATCAGAATTTTATAGTTTTCCTCATATAGATCTTATACATATTTTATTATAACTATTTCATTTTTTAATGTTAATATAAATAGTATTGTGTTTTCAATTGTTAATCCCACTTGTTCATTGCTGGTATATAGAAAAGAAGTTGATTTTCATATTTTAACTTTTCTATAAAGTTTCTGTGAAGTATATTAGTTCCAGGAGATTTTTGCTGATTCTTTCAGATTTTTGACATTGTTTAGACTCATCTAAAATCAAGACAGTTTTATTTCTTTCTTCCCAATCTATGTGCTTTATTTTATTTCTCTTATTATGTTAGCCAGTACTGCTAGTACAATATTGAAAAAGAGTAGTGAGAGGACTCATACTTGTCTTGTTTCTCATCTTAGTGGAAATGCTTCTAGTTTCTCACCATTTAGTGTGGTGTGAGCTGTGAGTTTTCTGTAGGTATACCTTATCAATTGGAGGAAGTCCCCCTCATTCGTAGTTCACTGAGTTTTTTTTTTTTTTTCTTTTTAAACACAAATAGTTATTGGAGTTTCTCAAAGGCTTTGTCTGCATCTATTGATGTGATCATGTTGTTTCTTTTTTAGTGTATTCTGACGGTGGATTCTGCTAATTGATTTTTGAATGCTGAAGGAGTCTTGCATATGTGGGATGCTCCTTTTGGTCTTGGTATGTAATACTTTTTATACATTGTTGGATTCAACTTGCTAAGAATTTGCTGAGGATTTTTGCATCTGTGTTTATGAGAGTTATTGGTCTGTGATTTTACATTTTTGGAAAACTTTTTTATCTGATTTTGGTATTAGTATGATGCAAGCCTCAAAGAATGAGTTAGAGTATTACCTCTGCCTCTACTAATAAAAATTGTAAAGAACTTGGCATAATCTCTTCCTTACATGTTTGGAAGAATTTACTAGTGAACCAAACTGGGCTTGGTGCTTTCTGTTTGGAAGGTTATTAATTTTTATTCAATTTTAAATAGATATAAGACAATCCAAATTGTCTATTTCTTCTTGTGTGAATTTTGGCAGATTGTTCGCCCCACCACCGCCCCCAAGGAACTGACTCGTTTCATCTAGGTTATCAAAGATGTGGGCCTATGGGCATGGTGGCTCACCCCTGTAATCCCAGCACTTTGGGAGAACGAGGCAGGTGGACTGCTTGAGGTCGGGAGTTCAAGAACAGCCTGGTC
>NW_022309995.1:0-3013 GCF_002776525.5 Piliocolobus tephrosceles
GCTCCACGAATGATAACTGTATCACTGTGAGATGAATGCACACATCAAGGAGAAGTTTCTAAGAAAGCTTCTTTCTGGGTTTCATATGAGGATATTTCCTTTGTCACCATTAGCTTCACTGCACTAATAACAGAATATTGCAGATTTCCAGAAAACTGTGTTAGGAAACTGTTGGCCAAAGAGAAACGGTTACCTCTGTGAGTTGCATTCACACATCGCAGTGCAGTTTCTCAGAAGGCTTTTTTCCAGTGTCTGTCTGAGGATATATCCTTTCTATACATAGCCCTCAAGGTGCCCCAACATATCACATTGCAGAATCCACGACAAGACTGTTAGCAAACTGTTCCAAGAAGGGAAGGGTGGAACTCTGTGTGGTGAAGTCACATCAGAAAGCAATCTCTCAGAAAGCTATTCTCTAGTTGTACGCTGAGGATACTTGCTTTTACACAATGGGCCCGAATTAGCTCCCAAATATCACTGTGCAGATTCCTCGAAAAGAGTCTTAGCAAGCTGCTTCCTGAGGAATAACTTGTAACTGTGTGAGATGAATTCAGAGATTACAAAGTAATTTCTCAGAAAGCTTCTCTCTCGTTTTGAACTGATGATATTTCCTTTATCAGCGTAGGCCTCAAAGCCATCCAAAGTAAACTTTCTTAGGTTCATCAAAGACAGTGTTAATGGCCTGCTACATGAAACATAAGTGTAACTCTGTGAAATGAATTCACACATCAACAAGAAGTTTCTAAGGAAGCTTCCTTCTACTTTTCATGGGAGGATATTTCCTTTGTCACCATTAGCTTTACTGCACTAAGAAATGTCCCATTGCAGATTTCCAGAAAACTGTGTTGGCAAACTGTTGGATGAAGAGAAACTTGTAACTCTGAGAGTTGCATTCACACCTCGCAATGCAGTTTCTCATAAGGCTTCTTTCCAGTGTCTGTCTGAGGATATCTCCTTTTTCTCCATAGCCTAAAATCAGCTCACAAATATCACATTGCAGAATCCACGACAAGACTCTTAGCAAACAGTTCCAAGAAGGTAAGGGTGGAACTCTGTGTGATGAAGCAACACATCAGAAAGCAATCTCTCAGAAAGCTATTCTCTAGTTGTTCTCTGAGGATAGTTGCTTTTTCACAATGGGCCCGAACTGGCTCCCAAATATGACTTTGCAGGTTCCACGAAAAAAGGCTTAGCAAACTGCTTTCTGAGGAATAAGTTGTAACTCTGTGATATGATTTCAGAAATCACAAAGAAATTTCTCAGAAAATTCTCTCTCGTTTTGAACTGATGATATTTCCTTCATCAGCGTAGGCCTGAAAGCCATCCAAAGTAACCTTTCTTAGGTTCTTCACAGACAGTGTTAATGGCCTTTTCCATGAAACATAAGTGTAACTCTGTGAAATGCATTCACACATCAACAGGAAGCTTCTAAGGAAGCTTCCTTCTAGTTTTCATAGGAGGATATTTCCTTGGTCACCATTAGCTTCACTGCGCTAAGAAATATCCCGTTGCAGATTTCCAGAAAACTGTGTTGGCAAACTGTTGGCTGAAGAGAATTGTGTAACTCTGTGAGTTGCATTCACACATCGCAATTAAGTTTGTCAGAAGGCTTCTTTCCAGTGTCTGTCTGAGGATATATCCTTTTTCACCATAGCACTCAAGGAGCTCCCAAGTATCACATTGCAGAATCCACGACAAGACTCTTAGCAAACTGTTCCAAGAAGGAAAGTGTGGAACTCTGTGTGATGAAGCCACACATCAGAAAGCAATATCTCAGAAAGCTATTCGCTAGTTGTTCTCTGAGGATATTTGCTTTTTCACAATGGTCCCGAATTGGCTCCCAAATATCACTGTGCAGGATCCACGAAAAGAGGGTTAGCAAACTGCTTCCTGAGGAATAATTTGTAACTTTGTGAGATTAATTCAGAGATCACAAAAAATTTTTCAGAAAGCTACTCTCTCGTTTTGAACTGATGATATTTCCTTTATCAGTCTAGGCCTCAAAGCCATCCAAAGTAACATTTCTTAGGTTCCTCAAAGACAGTGTTAATGTCCGGATCCATGAAACATAATTGAAACTCTGTGAGATGAATTCACACATCAACAAGAAGTTTCTAAGGAAGCTTCCTTCTAGTTTTTATAGAAGCATATTTCCTTTGTCACCATTAGCTTCACTGCGCTAAGAAATATCCCATTGCAGATTTCCAGAAAACTGTGTTGGCAAACTGTTGGCTGAAGAGAAACGTGTAACTCTGTGAGTTGCATTCACACATCGCAATGCAGTTTCTCAGAAGGCTTCTTTCCAGTGTCTGACTGAGGATATCTCCTTTTTCTCCATAGCCCACAATGAGCTCCAAAATATCACATTGCAGAATCCACGACAAGAATCTTAGCAAACTGTTCAAAGAATGTAAGGGTGGAACTCTGTGTGATGAAGCCACACATCAGAAAGCAATCTCTCAGAAAGCTATTCTCCAGTTGTTCCCTGAGG
Source organism: Piliocolobus tephrosceles (assembly GCF_002776525.5). Taxonomy (NCBI): domain Eukaryota; kingdom Metazoa; phylum Chordata; class Mammalia; order Primates; family Cercopithecidae; genus Piliocolobus; species Piliocolobus tephrosceles. Next base: position 2,492 of record NW_022309995.1, read on the forward strand.
ATAGTTGCTTTTTCACAATGGGCCCGAAATGTCTCACAAATATGACTTCGCATGTTCCACGAAAAGAGGCTTAGCAAACTGCTTCCTGAGGAATAAGTTGTAACTCTGTGAGATGAATTCAGCGATCACAAAGAAATTTCTCAGAAAGCATCTCTCTCGTTTTGAACTGATGGTATTTCCTTTATCAGCATAGGCCTAAAAGCCAACCAAAGTAACTTTTCTTAGGTTCTTCAAAGACAGTGTTAATGGCCTGCTCCATGAAACCTAAGTGTAACACCGTGAGATGAATTCACACATCAAAAAGAACTTTCTAAGGAAGCTTCCTTCTAGTTTTCATAGGAGGATATTTCCTTTGTCATCATTAGCTTCATTGCGCTAAGGAATATCCCATTGCAGATTTCCAGAAAACTGTGTTGGCAAACTGTTGGCTGAAGAGAAACGTGTAACTCTGTGAGTTGCATTCACACATCGCAATTCAGTATCTCAGAAGGCTTCTTTCCAGTGTCTGTCTGAGGATATATC
>NW_022309996.1:0-2577 GCF_002776525.5 Piliocolobus tephrosceles
AATAAATAAATGAATAAATAAATGAATAAATAAATGAATAAATAAATAAATAAATAAATGAATAAATAAATGAATAAATAAATAAATGAATAAATAAATAAATAAATAAATAAATAAAGTAAGTAAGTAAGAACATAAATTATGACAGAAGTCAAAACATATATGTGGAACTTATCGGTTCTTATTTTTAATTCATGTAGTTACATATAATTCTTTAAATAACAAAACTTATCATTACCAAAAATAATGATTATGTAAAACAAATGGAGTTTAAACTTATACTAATGTTGTCAAATAATTATATTAGTATACGTTTTAAAATATATGATAAAGTTGTCCTGCTTTTATCCCCTTTAAAACAAGCACATAATACATACATGTATATAATATTATCAAATTATTTTATTTACAACTAAAAAGAACAAAAGAAAACTGAACAAGCTACGTAATAAATATGTAATATAACAATTAAAAAAACTTATATTCTATGTTAGCGATTATGTCATTAACATAAAAAAAAAATGATAAAAACTTTACATTGTAAAAAAATTGAAATAATATTTTAGTACTTTATTTTTATATATATTTTAAATACCCCTTTTTGTCATTTTAAAATAATAGAAACAATTAAAATTATATAATTTATATATGTTATCATATGTAGAGATATTAAAAAGCGTACTATTTTTTTACTAATGACATGATCATCAACACCCTTTGGTGTGAACATCTTCAAAGAAGTACTACTAGAAACAGAAAATTTTAATACAAACATATATGCACAATATAAAAGTATATTTTTATGTTTTTGTTCTATTCGTTTTCTACTTTTTTTTCATATTTTCTCGTATCTAATATAAGCATTTTGAAATTTTTTTTTAACTAAAAGCAAGTAATAATAATTATAATAGAAATTATAATAGTACATATTTATAAAATTTTATTCCTAACATGCTATTGTTGCTATGAATTTTATTCTTAGTATAGCACAGTGATTTTAAAACGTTTTTATTAAGATTGTATTTGTATTGAACATATAAACATTTTTACATGAGAAAAATGTTTAAGTAAATAAAACTTTACATATTTTTCATAATCATTGTGATGTATTAATAAAAGCACCGTGATAATTTATGTATATATATATATGCATATTATATGCATATACATATAACAGAAAAAAAAAATAAAAAAATAGTAATTATTATAATAGTGCTATAATTAAAATTATAAAAAAAGCAAAAAATTAGTAATAATAATAAAATTAAAACTTAACTACAATTTTAACAAATAATTTATAATTTAAAACTTAGTATGAAAAATAAGATGAAATAAGAGCAATACTTGTATTTTCAAAATTTTATATAATAAATAAGATGTATATATTTTTAAATGTAATCACTGCATGTTAAACAATAATAAATATATGTACTATAAATTAATTATTTTATTCATACATGACCTAATTTTTATCTTTTTTTTTTTTTTTTTTTTTGTATTTTTAATATTATTAAATATAAAATAAAAGCAAGTATATACTCCCCAATTTTTTTTTTTTTTTTTTTTTTTTTTTTTCTTGGTATTTTTAATATTGTTAAATAAAAAATAAAAGCATGTATACTTTCAACAAGAATTTTTTTTTTTTTTATAAAATTTTTTAAAAATTTTGATTTATTTGCATTGTTTCAGCTAAGATTTTTAAATATGTTAAATTTTTAATTTCTTTAAATTTAATATTAATTTTTTAAAACACATCGACTTAATATATATACATATAATATATATATATTTTACATTGATATATATTGCTAAAGTTTTATATAAATTTCAATTTCTTCAATTTTTATATAAATATTAACAATGTTTTGATTTTTCCTGTTAACATGTTTTTATTATTAAATTTTTATATATAATGCTTATTTTTTATCACATTTTTTTTATTATATTTATTATAAACCTTTTTTATTCATTTTAAACTTTTTTGTTTATTATAAAATTTTCAATTTAAAACATAATCAATCATTTTTATATTCAACATATTTATGATTTTTATCACATATATCATTATATATCATATATCATTATATATGTGGAAAGGTAAGCCTCATACAAACTTTTTGTTTTTTCCACTTTGTTAATGTATAAACATATATATATATATATATATCGTGCATTGCAATGTACATTATACATAAAAATGTGTTATTTTATTTTTTACTGAATTTAATTTTTTTTTTTTTTTTTTAATTTTAAGTCAATATAAATCTTTACATTTCATATATATATATATATATGTATAACTCTTAGTATTATATGATTTTTATTATATATAATATTAAAATTATAAATCGATTAATTTTTTTTTTTTATATTTTTATTGTTTTACTTAATTTTCGAATTTAATAACAGTTTATTGTTATATTTTATATGATCATTTTTGTAATGTTACATGAAATCGCATATTAATTATTGTATTAATTATTGTATTAAATTTGTTACACTTTTCATGTTTTTTATTTGTATATAATACACTTAGTATAGCAGCAACTGTTTTAACACAGTTAAAAAAAAAAAAAA
>NW_022309999.1:0-1037 GCF_002776525.5 Piliocolobus tephrosceles
AACCCATGGCTAATCAACCCATGGCCAAACAACCCATGGCTAATCAACCCATGGCCAAACAACCCATGGCTAATCAACCCATGGCCAAACAACCCATGGCCAAACAACCCGTGGCCAAACAACCCATGGCCAAACAACCCATGGCCAAACAACCCGTGGCCAAACAACCCATAGTCAAACAACCCATAGCCAAACAACCCATGGCTAATCAACCCATGGCTAATCAACCCATGGCCAAACAACCCGTGGCCAAACAACCCATAGCCAAACAACCCATGGCTAATGAACCCATGGCTAATGAACCCATGGCCAAACAACCCATAGTCAAACAACCCATAGCCAAACAACCCATAGCCAAACAACCCATGGCTAATAAACCCATGGCTAATCAACCCATGGCCAAACAACCCACAACTAATCAACCCACGACTAATAAAACCATGGCTAATCAACCCATGGATAATAAAACCATGGCTAATAAAACTATGGCTAATAAGCCCATGATCAAACAACCCATGGCCAAACAACCCACAACTAATCAACCCACGACTAATAAAACCATGGCTAATCAACCCATGGATAATAAAAACATGGCTAATAAAACTATGGCTAATAAGCCCATGATCAAACAACCCATGGCCAAACAACCCACAACTAATCAACCCACGACTAATAAAACCATGGCTAATCAACCCATGGATAATAAAACCATGGCTAATAAAACTATGGCTAATAAGCCCATGATCAATCAACCCATGGCTAATCAACCCTTGGCCAAACAACCCACAACTAATCAACCCATGGCCAAACAACCCACAACTAATCAACCCACGACTAATAAAACCATGGCTAATAAAACTATGGCTAATAAGCCTATGATCAATCAACCCACAACCACAACTAATAAACCGATGATTCACACTTCTATTTATAAACAAAGTAAAAATAATTTAAATCCGGTAGAGCATATCAATACAAACGTGTTGAATAGAAACAAAGATTCAAAAAAAAGCAAACATGATTATTCTACATCCGAA
>NW_022310002.1:0-10579 GCF_002776525.5 Piliocolobus tephrosceles
GTCTCGGCCTCCCAAAGTGCTGGGATTACAGGCTTGAGCCACCGCGCCCGGCCAATTTTTATTGTATTTTTAGTGGGGACAGGGTTTCACTATGTTGGCCAGCCTGATCTTGAACTCCTAACCTCAAGTGATCTACCCGCCTCGGCCTCCCAAAATGCTGGGATTACAGACGTGAGCCACCGCGCCCAGCCCTCCTCAATTTTTTTAAAAAGAAAAGAAGCCCTTACGAATCTCTACTAACAGATCAGTAAGGTAACAAGCACAGCCTGAAAGAAGGTCAATTTCGAAAGGGAAATGCAATTTCCTCAACTGTCAGGAAAGAGACACAGACACAAGGCTGAGGCTATAGCAGCACCATGCAGCCAGCCGGCCTGAACCCCATATCCAGCTTCTCTAATCCCATCCAAAGGGAAGAAGTGAATAGGAAAGCAAAACATGGAAGAAAAATAGCAATAGGCCAGGCACAGTGGCTGTAATCCAATCCCAGCACTTTGGGAGGCTGAGGCAGGAGGATCACTTGAGTCCAGGAGTTCGAGAGCAGCCTGGGCAAAATAGTAAGACCCCGTTTCTATAAAGAAATTAAAATTTTAGCCAGGTATGGTGGCATGCACCTGTAGTCCCATCTGCTCTGGAGGTTGAGGTAGAAGGATCACTTGAGCCCAGGAGTTGGAGGCTACAGTGAGCTATGATTGCACCACTGCCTTCCACCCTGAGCAACAGAGCAGGATCCCATCTCTTAAAAAAAAGAAAAGGAAAGAAATAAAGGCTGGCACGGTGGCTCACGCCTGTAATCCCAGCACTTTGGGAGGCTGAAGCGGGCAGATCATCCGAGGTCAGAAGTTTGAGACCAGCCTGGCTAACATTGTGAAACCCCGTTTCTACTAAAAATACAAAAAATTAGCCAGGCGTGGTGGCGGTCACCTGTAATCCCAGCTACTCTGGAGGCTGAGGCAGGAGAATCGCTTGAACCTGGGAGGCGGAGGTTGTAGTGAGCCAAGATCATGCTATTGCACTCTGGCTCGGGCAACAAGAGTGAAACTCCATCTCAAAAAAAAAAAAGGAAAATAAAATAAAATAAATAAAGCAATATAAGACCCTCTGATTTAAAGGAAAATCTGAAATAGTATTTGCCCCAAATCCCCAGGATCAGGAAATGAAATGTTTCCCATAACCACCAGAAGAAAGTATCCTGGGGAAGGAAGAAGATCACAGGTGACCCTAAGCAAATTAGCCTTTCTGAGGCTTCCATAAAATAAGTTGATAGAATAATGATAATTCTGTGGCCCATGTTAAAATTTAAGCCAAAATGCCTTGAAAACAGGCTTGGCCTACCCCACTTGGCCTGGTCCTCTCCCTGAGAGTGGTGTCCGGCCACTCATCTTCCATCTAGGATGAGGTTCTCAAAGAGGAAACCCCTGGCTGCTGCACAGAGTTCCCTGCTAGGTCACCCCACCCTATCCCCTTCCCCTCCTACTCCCATCCAATCTCCCATTTCTGGCCCATCCTTCAAGGCTCTACACAAATGACACCTCCTTCAGGGAGCCTCCCAGATTCACACCAGTCTGAGGAGATTTCTCCAGAACCCTCAGTGACCTGTGCTCCTTCCATCGCAACAGCACTCATTCCTTGTGGTGTTTCTCAGTAGTGGCACTGCTGGCATTTGGGGGAGGGTGATTTTTGTTGTTGTTGTTTTTTGTTTGTTTTTTGAGAGGAAGTCTCATTCTTGTGCCCTAGGCTGGAGTGCAATGGCACGATTTCAGCTCACTGCAACCTCCACCTTCAAAGTTCAAGCAATTCTCCTGTCTCAGCCTCCTGAGTAGCTGGGATTACAGGCGTGTGCCACCACTCCCAGCTAATTGTTTTGTATTTTTAGTAGAGACGGGGTTTCACCATGTTGGCCAGGCTGGTCTCGAACTCCTGGCCTCAGGTGATCCTCCTGCCTCAGCCTCCCAAAGTGCTGGGATTACAGGCGTGAGCCACCACGCCTGGCCAGAGTGGGATGATTCTTTATGTTGTGGCCCTGGCCTGCCTACAGGACACTTTAGTAGGCATCCCCAGCTCCTGCACACTAAAAGCCAGGAGTGCTTAGCATCATGACAACCAAAAGTCACCCCCACACTTTTCCAAATCCTTGCCAGGAGGGTGGGACCACCCCCAGATGAGAACTAGTGCGTTGTTATTAGTGACTGTACTTGGCTACCAGCCCACTAGCCACATCTAAGGATGGACAGTACTACAGACCCTGCATAGAGCTGCATCGGCAAACACGGATGTAGTGAATCAACAAAACAAAACAAATACCTGGGCTCCTCAAGAAGCCCAGGGCAGCCTTGCAAGGGCCTCTGCTTTAGAACAGGTGCACAAAGGTTCTAAGGCCTGACATGCCTGCACTGGCTGTGTGACCCTGGGCAAGTTACTTAACTTCTCTGAGCCCTTCTATAAAATGGGGCTAAATCCTAGCAACACTGCAGGATTTCTGTAAACCTCAATCTCCTAATCTCTACTATGGGGTTAAAATTCTCTACCTTGTAGGATTTGGTAGGCATTAAATGAGATAATGCATGCAACACATAGCACAGAATCTGGCAGGCAGCAAGAACTCAATAGATGTTAGTTATTAATTACTGTTATTATTAATATTGTCCAGGGCCGTGGCAGTTCATGCCTGTAATCCTAGCACTTTGGGAGGCTGAGGTAGGCGGATCGCTTGAGGTCAGGAGTTCAAGACCAGCCTGACCAACATGGTGAAACCCCTTCTCTACTAAAAATAGAAAAATTAGCCAGGCGTGGTGGCAGTGCCTGTAATCCCAGCTACCGGGGAGGCTGAGGCATGAGAATCGCTTGAATCCGGGAGGCAGAGGTTGCAGTGAGCCAAGATCATGCCACTGCACTCCACCCTGGGCAACAGAGTGAGACTCAGTCTCAAAAAATAAATAAATAAATATTCTTATTATTATCCAAGTTAGGGGCTCATCAAATGATGGCTATTACTCTTCATTACAAAAATACGTTTTGCATCCTCATCATCAACGCCTGCTTCCTCTATAGGAAGGGTATATGAGCATGAGTCTGGAAGGGGTATCTGGGGCTTGCCCTAAAGCTGCATTTGCATGGCATGTACACTATTTATTCTGAAACTGCATGTTTTTGTGGGGTGATTATGGAAGAGGGTGGCTAACTCCCCCAAAGCCCTCCCCTTGTTGCAGCCCCCGCCTCCTCCAAGGAACAAAGGAGCTTATGGGGATATAAAGCCATCCTCTTCTCTCTCCTCTGGGGGCAGAACTAGGGGAGGGGGAGTGGTAAACGGCAGCACAGCTCTAGGACCCCTGAAGTTTCTATCCCCTGCGTGGGGACTCTAAACACCAGGCTGGGGAAGGTAAAAGTTGCCTGTAGGGAGACGGACGCTGCAGGTCCCATCTGGAGGCCAGGTATCCCTCTCTTGCTGACAGCACTGAGACGCCCTCCCCAAAGCTCAACCTTCTGGGGGAGGCTGGAGGGGCTGAGCTGCATCCTGTCCAGCACCAAGTGAGAGCAGCCAGGGGGGCAGAATGGCAGAGCTGTGAAAGCACCCCACTTCCCCAGCTAGGCGGTGCAGGGGCTGGGGGAAAGCCAGGAAAAGCTCAAGGCTGGATCGGGTGGCACCCCAGGCACCGAGCCCCAGTGCTGAGAGGGGCTGGGTCCAGCGTCCCTGAGAGTCAGGCGGACGCCTCTCCGCATTCACAGCATACTGCAACCCCGAGGTGAATTTAGGTCAGAAGGACCAAGCCTGTGAGGCTCCGGCTGAGACAAGAGGTGCGGTGGGGGTGGTCAAAGGGCAGACCGAAGACAGCCAAAGGTCCCCTAGGTCCCCACAACTGCTGGCCTAGGGTCCTGCCACCTGGTGTCCAAGCCACCAGGGCCTGGGTTTGCCCCGAGACAGGCAGGCTGCGGGGTGGGGGTGCTCAAAGTCCGCTGGTCTTCTCTTCCCCGGAGCGCTCCAGATTTCCCCACCTGTCAAACGCGAGGGGGTGGGCCTAGGCCGCCTCCGTGAACCCTGACGGACCCGGCCCCCAGTGACAGCGGTTCCAAACTCCAGGACCGCCCCTGCCACCCGGACAGGGCGCGGCCCAGCTGAGGAGGCCATCCCGAGGCCCACGGCGCCCCGAGGACGCCGGGGAAGGGGTGTTGGGGACCGTGTCCCTCCACGTGGCGGGGCGTGGGGAGGCGCACGTGGGGTCCCTCGGTGTTGGGAGCCCCAGGCCAGCCTCGGGGCTTTGTGTGCCATTCCGGCGCGGTCCCGCACCTCGAGAGGGAAACGGAGCGGGCGCCCGGGGCCGCGGCGGCTGCGTCCCTTGCCCCGGGCCCGGCTACCGCCAGCTCACCTGGGCTCCGCGCCGCCGCTGCCTCCCGCGCTCTGCGCCCCCGGCTCGGCTGGGCTCAGCTCAGCTTGCTCTGCACGGCCGCGCGCTCCTCTCCTCTGCCCGGACGGCGGGCGCGCGGGGGGCGGAGGCGGGAGGAGCCGCCCGGCTCGGCTTGGGCGCGACACCGCCCCGGGCAGCGCGGGGATTGGCCACGGCCGCGGGAAACCCGAACGCGGAACCGCCCGCGCCCGCCGCGCACCGCCCCCCTGCGCGCCCCCGCCGGCTCGGCCCCGCGCCGGGGAGGGGTGGGGAGGCGGGAGCCTACAAAGACGAAAGTAGCGGCGAGGCGGAGGGCAAGGAAAAGAAAGAGAGGAGGCGAAGAGCCGGGGAAGAGAGGCCTGGCCGGGAGGATCGGAGGCGGCGGGGAGGAGAGCCTGGCGGGGCGCGGAGCGCGGGAGGGGGCGCCGCAACTTTGTCCCCGCTCGCCCGCCGCGCGCACCTGCCCAGGTTCTTCCCGCGGCGCCCTCGGGCGGGCAGAGCAGACAGCGCTTGCTTTGTTTAGCCAAATGCCGGGGTTGCAGAAAGCCTCCGTGCTGACCCTGGGAAAGTTCCCCAAGCCGGGGAGAACACCCGGGGCCCCTCCTAGCGACCCGGCTGCTGCCCCTGCGCTAGGCGCCGGGCAGTGGATGCGGCCTGGATTTCGGGCCACCACCGACTCAGGGGAGCCCCCTTCCGCAGCAGCCTACCGACTGACCACTTGCTCAGGGCAGGCCCTAAAGGCTAGCGAAAGGCGTTCCTCTCCCATCCCCAGCCCACCTGGATGCACCATTGAAGTTCATTCTGGCTTTTCCAGATGGCTACTTAGATGCTTTTTGTGAGATACAGCATATTCTTCCCATTCTCCCCTTTTTGGCACCTACTTTGCTGGAGCCTTAAGTGTGCGTTGGGTCCCCCAGCTGGATAACAACACTGTGCGGGGAAGAGGGGAAACGAAGACCTGGAGGGCTCCCTGAACCGTCCTACGGGGTCAAGCGACCCAGGGGATGTCTCGCTGACCCTGCCAAACAGCCAAAAGGGAATCGAGTTGAGAGGAGAGTCAACCTCCAAATTAATAAAAGGTTCAAAGCCCTCTGGTCAACTGGGTGGATTTCCAGCCCGTTCCGATGAGCTTATCTGGTATTTCTAGGCCATAGGGACACTCACATGCAATGAGCCAATGAGAGCTCCACCCCGACTCCTTTTTTTTCTTTTCTGAGACAGAGTCTCGCTCTGTCGCCCAGGCTGGAGTGCAGTGACACGATCTCGGATCACTGCACCATCCGCCTCCCAGGTTCAAGCACTTCTCTGCCTCAGCCTCCCGAGCAGCTGGGATTACAGGCGCCCACCACCATACCTGGCTAATTTTTGTATTTTTCTTAGAGACGGGGTTTCACCGTGTTGTCCAGTCTGGTCTTGAACTCCTGACCTTGTGATCCAGCCACCTTGGCCTCCCAAAGTGCTGGGATTACAGGTGTGAGCCACTGCGCCTGGCCCACTCCCTTTTATTAAAAAAAAAAAAAAAAAAAAAAAAACAGGGTCTCTCTGTGTTGCCCAGGCTGGAGTGCAGTAGCACGATCACAGCTCGCTGCACCCTCGACCTCCCCAGGTTCAGATGATCCTCCAGCCTCAGCCTCCTGAGTATCTGGGACTACAGGCACACATCACCACACCTGGCTAATTTTTTCTATTTTTTGTAGAGACAGAGTTCTCCCCCAGGCTGGTCTCAAACTCCTGGGCCCAAGTGATCCTCCTGCCTCTGCCTCCCAAAGCACTGGGATTATAGGCATGAGCCAACACGCTCAGCCATGCATGGCTTCTGATGTTACTCAACATGCATGCATTTGTTGGAAATGGCAAAAACCTGAGGCTGGGCATGGTGGCTCACACCTATAATCCCAGCACTTTGGGAGACCCGGGCAGGCAGATCACTTGAGGCCAGAAGTTCGAGACTAGCCTGGCCAGCACGGTGAAACCCCATCTCTATCAAAAATACAAAAATTAGCCCGGTATGGTGGCGGATGCCTGTAATTCCAGCTACTCAGGAGGCTGAAGCACAAGAATCGCTTGAACCGGGAGGCAGAGAGATGGTACCACTACACTCCAGCCTGGGCGACAGACCAAGACTGTTTCAAAAAAAAAAAACTCTGGGCACAGTGACTCACGCCTGTAATCCCAGCACTTTGGGAGGCCAAGGTGGGCGGATCACGAAGTCAGGAGTTGGAGTCCAGCCTCACCAACATGGTGAAACCCCGTCTCTACTAAAAAAAAATGCAAAAATTAGCCAGGCGTGGTGGCATGCGCCTGTAATCCCAGGTACTCAGGAGGCTGAGGCAGGAGAATCGCTTGAAACCCGGGAGGGAGAGGTTGCCGTGAGCTGAGATCACGCCACTGCACTCCAGCCTGGGCAACAGACCAAGACTTCATCTAAAAAAAAAAAAAAACACAACAACAACAACAACAAAAAAAACACCTGGGAACAACTTCCTATATGTTCATCAAAGGAATGGATACATGAAACTCATTATAGTTGACAGAATACCATCTAATAGTTAAAAGGGGTGCATTGGATCTGTACTGACATAAGGAAATCCCAAAAACATAATGTTGAGGAAAAAAGCAAGTTGCAGAATACAGCATGATGCACAATTTGTGTGTATCTTAAAATCCCACGCAGTAGATACTGTTCATGGACACATGCTTACATACAAGATTTTTAAAGTGAAAGGGAAGAATATACATTAAATTCATGACAGTCTGCCACAAAGAAGGAAAAAAGCACAGAACGGGATAGGGAGCATAAATAAAGTTGTAAAGTTTTATTTCTTTTAGTACTTATAAATGGCTGTGAGGCAAATGGCAAACTGTTAGCAACAGTCAATTCTGAATGGGGGATGCATAGTCCCGTATTTTTCTATATTCTCATATTTTCTCCCCCCTGCCCCCAAAATATGTATCACGGTTGGTGGAGATTATCTGGAGCACTTATGACTGTAAGGCAGGGGTCAGCAAACTTTGTAAAGGACCAGGTAGTAAATATTTTAGGCTTTGCAAGCCATAGGCTTTGTAATGCAGCTACTCCACCCTGCCATCCTAGCAGCCACAGGAAATAGTAAATGAATACATGTGGCAGTGTTCCAATAAAACTTTATTTACAGAAACTGAAAACTGAATTTCATATAATTTTCATAAGTCACAAAATATTACTGTTTTGGTTTTTATTTAACCATTGAAAAATGCGAAAGGCCGGGTGTGGTGGCTCACACCTACATGCGTGATTACAATCTCAGCACTGGGAGACCGAGGTGGGAGCATCACTTGAGCCTAGAAGTTTGAGACCAGCCTGGACAACATGGCAAGACCCATCTTGACAAAAAGAAAAAAGAAAAACATAAAAACCATTCTTAGCAGGCCATAAAAAACAGGTGGCATGACAGATTTAGCCTATGGGCAATAAATAGTTTGGCAACCCTGCTTTATACTAAGGTAACCAAAATAGATTTGGGTGTCCTTTCCTGTTACTGGATGTCTTTTCCTGGTACTTGTTAAACAATTCTGTATGTTTACATCATGTTACTAAATTGCCTATGTTTTATTAGAACACTGTAGCTCACACAGGCAGAAACTTAGGTATACACACAGCTGTGTAAACTTAAAGGCCAATTAAGTAAGAAAGGTTAGGAAGTGCCCCTACAAATCCAAACCCGAGCTCATGAGTTGCTTTTTCCTGATAGATTTCCTGAAATGCTGTGACCCAGGCCCTCCCTGCCCTCTCCTCTCTCTGGTGTCTTAAAGCAAGGACTCTACCATTTATTTGATGCTCAGCCACCTCCCTTCCTTCTTTATTCCTTCGTGTTTCACTCTTGTGTTTTGACTTGCCAATAGGCCTATATCTTCGTGGCGTCTAGGCAGGTACCACATGTGAAACATTTGTATACTGTCCGCGTTGTAGATGACAGCAATGACCCTGAAGTCAGATAGATTTTGTTCAAATCCTGGTTTCACTAGTTACCAGCTCTATGGCCTCAGGCAAATGACTTGATCTCTCCCAATTTGGTTTCAGCTGTCAAACGGGGATAATAATAGTATCCAGCTCACAGGTTTCCCATGAGGTTTAAATCTAATGATGTATGTATGTAAAGATAGTAGCTCTGTGCTTGGTACATGTCTTCAATGATGCTAACTAATTAAAATTAGCACAGAGCTAAAACCCCCATCAATTTATGTGCCTTCCTTATTAAAGTGAATTAGAGCAACACAGAAACATCACAATTGCAATTCTTTTTTTTTTTTTTTTTTGAGACGGAGTTTTGCTCTTGTTGCCTGGTCTCACAGTTGCAATTCTTCTAAGAATCATCCCACTGCCGGGCGCAGTGGCTCACGCCTGTAATCCCAGCACTTTGGGAGACTGAGGCAGGTGGATCACCTGAGGTCAGGAGGTTGAGACCAGCCTGACCAACATGCAGAAACCCCATCTCTCCTAAAAATACAAAACTAGCCGGGCATGGTGGCGCATGCCTGTAATCCCAGCTACTTGGGAGGCTGAGGCAGGAGAATCGCTTGAACCTAGGAGGCAGGGGTTGAAGTGAGCCAAGATCGTGCCATTACACTCCAGCCTGAGCAACAAGAGCAAAACTCTGTCTCAAAAAAAAAAATAATCCCACTTAAGGAAACCATTTTCTTCTTAGAAATATAAAAATAAGAATTTGCTTTGTTTTTTGGATTTTTCTCCTCCAAGAACACCAGAAAATTCTATTCTAGGCAAACAGATCTTGTTGTCCTGACAACAGATTGCCAAGAAAATAAGTAAACAAAGCATCTGAATCTTATTTTTACAGAAAACTTGAACAGTACAAGGGAGGAGCTAGAAGCAAGAGTGTAAAATTACCTCATCCCCCAGGACAGCATTTGTAATCGCTTGCGGAAGCTTCATCCTTCCTTTCTGAACCGTGTGCCGCTCATGTTGCTCACTGGAATGTTCCACCTCCCAAACCTTGAACATCCAGATGCGGACAGCAGGATTCATCACACCAATGTACTGTGAAAGGAAAAGAAATCTGGGGACCTCAAACTCACTAAGCCAAAGGGAAAAGTCAAGCTGAGAATTGGGTCATGCAAACCTGCCTCCCATTTTGGTTCCTAAATAAGGTTACTACAAAGATGAAAAGCTACACGCCTCCCTCACATTTTGCCCACGAGGAAATTCCTGGTGGCCCCCAAGATCCTTACCCTAAAGTAGTTCTGTTGAAGTTCTCCAAGGAATGTAAGTGGATAGCTTATCTTCACAGGTGTGGCGGACATAGGCCAGAACGCAAAGTCATCCTTCTACTCACCTGAGACAAATGTGTATCTGATTGCTTCCTTGGCCCTATCTTCTATGTTATCTTATATAAAAATTCAGACTCACCAAGCCAGGCAAAGGGATGAATATTTTTCCCCTACCCACTCTCACGTGAAAACTGTGTATTTCTCAATATCCCGCCGTTTCCTCTTTAAATACTGAAGCCCTCAAAATCATCTTTGGAAAAAGGCATAGACCTGTCTCCCGGGCAGTTCCTTAACTCTGGCAAGTAAGCCTCCTAAAATGATTGAGACTTACCTCGGTCATTTTCTTTGATTTATAGCACTTGTTGAATTTTTTTTTCCCATTCACCAGGACAGTAGAAAAATGCTGTTGCTAGCTAGGCGTGGTGGCGGGCACCTGTAATCCCAACTACTCAGGAGGCTGAGTCAGGAGAATCACTTGAACCCAGGAGGCATCAGCTGCAGTGAGCTGAGATCGCGTCACTGCACTCCAGCCTGAGCGACAGAGCCGGACTCTGTCTCGAAAAAAAAAGAAAGAAAAATGCTGTGGGGCCAGGCACAGTGGCTCATGCCTGTAATCCCAGCACTTTGGGAGACCAAGGCAGGGGGATCACTTGAGGTCAGGAGTCCGAGACCAGCCTGGCCAACATGGTGAAACCCTGTCTCTGCTTAAAAAAAAAAAAAAAAAAAACTAAAAAATTAGGCAGGTATGTTGGCGACTGCCTGTTATCCCAGCTACTCAGGAAGCTGAGGCACGAGAATCGCTTGGACCCAGGAGGAGGAGGTTGCAGTGAGCCGAGATCATGCCACTGCACTCCAGCCTGGGCAACAGAGCGAGACTCCATCTCAAACAAAAGAAAAAGAAAAAGAAGGCCGGGCGCGGTGGCTCAAGCCTGTAA
>NW_022310002.1:10589-13852 GCF_002776525.5 Piliocolobus tephrosceles
AAAAGAAAAAGAAAAAGAAGGCCGGGCGCGGTGGCTCAAGCCTGTAATCCCAGCACTTTGGGAGGCCGAGATGGGCGGATCACAAGGTCAGGAAATCGAGACCATCCTGGCTAACACAGTGAAACCCCGTCTCTACTAAAAAACACAAAAAACTAGCCAGGCGAGGTGGCAGGCGCCTGTAGTCCCAGCTACTCAGGAGGCTGAGGCAGGAGAATGGCGTAAACCCGGGAGGCGGAGCTTGCAGTGAGCCGAGATCCAGCCACTGCACTCCAGCCTGGGCGACAGAGCGAGACTCCGTCTCAACAAAAAAAAAAAAAAAGAAAAAATGCTGTCAAGTCAGGCTCAGTGGCATACGCATGCAGTCCCAGCTACTTGGGAGGCTGAGGCGAGAGGATCACTTGAACCTCAGATTTCAAGGCCAGCCTGGGCAACATAGCAAAACTATCTCTAAAAAAGAAAAGAAAAATGCTGTCAAAAAGATCTTGAGAAGTTTCCCTTCAACAGGCAGTGAGATTACTAGTCCCAAACATAAACAACATCATAGAAGGAGAAGTGATGGAGGCACATATGAGGAAGCTCTTTGTCTCAGCATACATCTTCGAGGAAAAAAAAAAATGGCTGGGCGTGGTGGCTCACACCTGTAATCCCAGCACTTTGGGAGGCCAAGGCAGGCGGATCACCTGAGGTCAGGAGTTCTAGACCAACCCTACCAACATGGAGAAACCCTGTCTCTACTAAAAATACAAAATTAGCTGGGCATGTTGGCGCATGCCTGTAACCCCAGGCTGAGGCAGGAGAATCGCTTGAACCCGGGAGGCAGAGGTTGCAGTGAACCGAGATCATGCCGTTGCACTCCAGCCTGGGCAAAAAGAGCAAAACTCAGTGTCAAAAAAAAAAAAAAAAAAAAAAGGAAAAAAAAAAAGCCAATGTAACCACCCAAAAATATTAGGACAAAATTTAAAACACTTTGAACAAGTAGAAATATTCAGAGTATGGAGGTGAATACAAAGGCAGCCTGGTGGTGATGAGAGAAAGAGCCTAGGCTGCGGAGCCCGTCACACCTGGGGCTGAATCCTGATTCTGGTCCTCACCAAGGTGGGGGCTGGATCAGGCCCAACCTCCAGGGCCCGCTTTCCTGCCTGTAAAACAGGGATGATGTTTAGCTCACAAGCATTAGAGATGGTATGGGTGAAAGTACGTAGCAGCGTCTGGCCCATATTGGGCAGTACGTAAATAACAACTAATATTATCATTTATGTGTTCAACAAACTGAAAAACAATGTTCTCAAAAACAGGACAGCACTTTTCAAAATTCTAGGGGTAGGCCCAGCTCTGGAACCTATCAGCTATGTGGCCTTGAGCAAGTGACTTAACCCCCTTATGCCTCCATCCTATCCTGTTCAATGGAATTCATGCTATTGCAACTCTTGGAATTACTGTGAAGATTAAGCGTGTTAATATAGCAAATAACTTAAAACAGGGCACTTGGCTGCTGGCCAGAGTTTCCACCGCGCCACCAGATCAGAACACCTTTTCCTTCTCTCCCTTAGAGGATATATCCTGAAGATCTCAGGTATAGACCCAAATGCCTGCTGCTTAAAAAGCTTCAATTCCGGCCGGGTGCGGTGGCTCATGCCTGTAATCCCAGCACTTTGGGAGGCCGAGATGGGTGGATCATGAGGTCAGGAGTTCGAGACCAACCTGGCCAATATAGTGAAACCCTATCTCTACTAAAAATATAAAAATTAGCTGGGCAATGTGGCGGGTGCCTGTAGTCCCAGCTACTCGGGAGGCTGAGGCAGGAGAATCACTTAAACCTGGGAGACAGAGGCTGCAGTAAGCCAAGATTGCGCCACTGCACTCTAGCCTGGGCAACAGGGCGAGACTCCATCTCAGGAAAAAAAAAAAGAAAAAGCTTCAATTCCCTCCTCATCTAACCCTTTCCCCATTTAACCAGATGATCAATTCTTATACCCTTAAACCACTGATCATCATATCATTATGAAATTATTGGCTCTTTTTTTCCTCCCACCAAATGCTCTATTAGGAGAAAAGCCAGTTAGGTGTCACCTGACAGTTCTGAGTTTTGGGGTCACAAATGTCTCTACTTTTCAGTCAACCCACTCTTCCATCAGGGAGGAGACAAGCCCCTCAGTCAACAAATCTAAGTCACAGATAGCAGGAGACCCCAGACCCCTTCTATTAGCTTTGGATCTAGGCCGTCTCCCTGCGAGCGTGAAGCTGAGAGTCATTCTGGGCAGGCTGGCTCATCAGCTGAGAGCAACTCTGGGCAGGCTGGCTTTTCAGGTGTGCAAACTGTGCAGGGCTGTGAGCTCAGAAGGGCCCTATATTGGTTTAAGGCTCTGCCATTGCCATTTTGAAATTATTTTATGTTTGTTTTTTTTTTTTTTTTTGAGACAGGGTCTCACTCTGTCATCCAGGCTGGAGTGCAGTGGCATGATCTGAGCTCACTGCAACCTCCGCCTCCTGGGTTCAAGTGATTCTCCTGCCTCAGCCTCCCAAGTAGCTGGGATTACAGGTGCCCGCCTCCATGCCTGGCTAATTTTTGTATTTTTAGTAGAGATGGGGTTTCACCATGTTGCACAGGCTGGTCTTGAGCCCCTGACCTCAGGAGATCTGCCCTCCTCGGCCTCCCAAAGTGCTGGGATTACAGGTGTGAGCCAATGCACCCAGCCTTTGAAATTCTTACTTTTTAATAGAGGCCTCACATTTTTAGTTCGCACTGGATTCCATGAGTTGCATCGCTGGTCCTGGTCAGGCGTGATGATGTCAAGCTTTTATGTTGGTATCTGTGGGGTCACCTGAACAACCTGACCCCATTTCTTCAACCTTCTGCTGAGGCAGAGTAGCTAAGGCCACTTCTTAAATTGAAAGGCTCTGACTTTAAACACATTAATAAAAAATGACATCAGATGAAAAAATTTACTTGAAAGAATAAAAAGGAGGCTGGGCGCAGTGGCTCAAGCCTGTAATCCCAGCACTTTGGGAGGCCAAGATGGGCGGATCATGAGGTCAGGAGATCGAGACCATTCTGGCTAACGCGGTGAAATCCCGACTCTACTAAAAAATACAAAAAAGTAGCCGGGCGAGGTGGTGGGCGCCTGTAGTCCCAGCTACTCGGGAGGCTGAGGCAGGAGAATGGCATAAACCCGGGAGGCGCAGCTTGCAGTGAGCTGAGATCCGGCCACTGCACTCCAGCCCAGGCGACAGAGCGAGACTCCGTCTCAAAAAAAAAAACAAAA
>NW_022310004.1:0-2966 GCF_002776525.5 Piliocolobus tephrosceles
AACCATGAATCCAGCACATTATCAAATGAATAGACAAAAATTCTATCGACAAACTTAATATCATTGTCTATGAAATTCAAGTGCTACTGCTTAAAGAGCATTTACAGAACTCTCACCTCAAGGTTTCCCTTCAAAACAAGGTGAAATGCATACTCAAGACTCTTTAAGAATGAACCACTGATAGAAACAACATACTTGTAACTTATGTAACATTTCATACTTTTTTTCAAGCACTGCACCATAATTAATTTGCATCGGGCTTTCCAAATTAGAAAAGCTTCACTTATAGAACTTCTTTCCCGTGGGAGTTTTCACATGACTTTTCAAGTAAATGTGAAAACTTACAATATTCTTGTAGTTTCTAAACTATTAGAGTTTTAATCCTGTGTACGATCTTGTATGTACAAGGTCCAGGGAGCTACAGTGTGCATTTTCATATGTCCTTGAGTGGGTATGAGAGAAATGAAACATTCCCACATTGTGGACATTCATAGGGTATTTCTCAGGAAAGAGCTGATGTCTTCAAATGTAACTAACACAACTGAAGGCCTTACCACAAATTTAGATTCAAAAGGCGTTTCTCCACTCTGATTCTTCCCAAATCTTCAAAAACAGGAAAATCTGAAGGCTTGACCACATTGCCTACATTCTTAAGGTTTCTGTGCAGTGTGAGCCTTTTCATGTTTATGAGGGAAGGGGAAAGAGTAAATGTTTTACCACATTTCTTACATTCAAGTGGCTTTATGTATTTATGTATTTATTTATTTATTTATCTATTTATTTTCTTTAATTTTGAGATGGAGTCTCACTCTTTCACCAGGCTGGAGTGCAGTGGCACAATCTCGGCTCACTGCAACCTCCGCCTCCTGGGTTCAAGCGATTCTCCTGCCTCAGCGTCCTGAGTAGCTGGAATTACAACCATATGCTACCACACCCAGCTAATTTTTGTATTTTCAGTAGAGACTAGGTTTTACCATATTGGCTGGGATGGTCTCAATCCCTTGACCTCGTGATCCGCAGGTACAGGGCTTTCCCCCAACCCCCCGTGGCTTTTTATGTCCTTGAAAAAGAACTAAGACAACTAAAATGTGCCACTAAGCCCAGTTAATTATTTTCTCTCTCTTTTTTTTTTTTTTTTTTTTTGAGACCGAGTCTCGCTCTGTCGTCCAGGCTGGCGTGCAGTGGTGCGATCTCGGCTTCCTGCAAGCTTCGCCACCCAGGTTCACACCCTTCTCCTGCCTCAGCCTCCGGAGTAGCTGGTGTGAGCCAGCGTGCCCAGCATTATTTTATTTTTTTCTAGAGACAGGGTTTCACCATGTTACCCAGTTTGTTTCACATTGTTTTAATTTGGGCTGGTTATGAACTCCTGGGCTCAAGCAATTCCCACACCTTGGCCTCCCAAAGTGCTGGGATTATAGGCCGAGTCACTATACCCAGACTCTATATCATGACTTCTTTCATGGCGAGTAAGGTGACTGGAACGAATGCAGCCTTTACCACATTTCTTATATTCATAGGGTTTTTCTCCAGTATAAATTCTTTCATGGAGGTGAAGGGAACTGAGACGACTGAAGGCTTGGTCACATTGTTTACATTCATAGGCTTTCTCTCCAGTATGAGTATTTCTATGGCTACAAAAGGAACTCAAATGACTAAAGGCTTTGCCACATTGTTTACATTCTTAGGGTCTCTCTCCAGTATGAATGCTTCCATGGTAACGAAGGGAAGTGGAACACCTGAAGGCTTTATCACATGTGGTATATTTATAGGGTCTTTCTCCAGTGTGAGTCCTTTCACACGTCTTAAAATAACAAGAAAATCTGAATGTTTTCCCACATTCCTTACATTCCTAGGGGTTCCCTCCAGTGTGAGTTCGTTCATGTATTAGACAAGAACCGGAAACAGTGAACGCTTTACCATATTGTTTACATTTATAGGGTTTCTCTCCTGTGTGAGTTCTCTGATGTCTTTCAAATGAATTGAGAAAATAAAATGCTTTCCCACATATCGTACTTTTATAACTGGATTTCCACTGTGCATTATCCTGTGTCTTCTAACACCTGGAACACAAATGAAGAATTTCCCACACTGTTCACATTTATATTGCTTCTTTCCATATGGTTTGTATCCTGAGTG
Source organism: Piliocolobus tephrosceles (assembly GCF_002776525.5). Lineage (NCBI taxonomy): Eukaryota > Metazoa > Chordata > Mammalia > Primates > Cercopithecidae > Piliocolobus > Piliocolobus tephrosceles. Next base: position 2,137 of record NW_022310004.1, read on the forward strand.
AGCTAGGATGTGCCTGTTAAGGAGGGAATGATGTACAAAGACTTTTCCACAAATACTGCATTCACATTGTTTTAATCCAGTACAAATGTTCTCATTCAGATCAAGCTTTGGAATTTGGCTGACAACTTGTCCATACTGACTACCTTCTTTGCTTTCACACAGTCTCTGTACCACATGATTTCTGTAAAAAAATGACAAGCACATTATTATTGGTTGGTTTAATAACTTTCTACTTATTAATAGGTCTTGGACTTACACTGCTACCAATACCAAGGAAAATGCATTATTATTATTATTATTATTATTATTATTATTATTATTATTTCTTTTTTTTGCCAGATCGAATTATTTGAAAGTAAATGGGTTACTACTGAAAACACAGCTACCACCTGCATGGCTATGACCAAATTAGTAACATTCATATACACAATTTTGTAGTGCTATTTTCAAGTAAACTGTTTTCCAAACACTGACTGCTACACTGAAGTACGTTATACTTTGGGTGGAATTTTTCTAAAAAAAAAAATTTCAAGTGACTCTTATTTGTTTTGATTGCTTGTTTTTAAGTTCATAACATGCTAAGATTCCTTCAGAGGACTTTATTTCCTCTTCTCAGTGCAAATTATCTTATATCTTTCCCAGGGTTTTCAAAGCGATCTTCAATACTCTGGTATTGAAGTCTTTCCATTTGTTTCCTAAAATGCAGACCCACAAAATTATCACAAATTATTACAAACTATAAAAAAATGACTAGATTTAATGCACATTGTATACAGTGCCCAAGCCTGATTTCTTCACCAAATCATTCCCTTGCCACATTCCAAATCACA
>NW_022310007.1:0-2393 GCF_002776525.5 Piliocolobus tephrosceles
GACAGAGTCTCTGTCGCCCAGGCTAGAGTACAGTGGCACCATCTTGCAATCTCCACCTCCCGGGTTCAAGTGATTCTCCTGCCTCAGCCTCTGGGATTACAGGTGCATGCCACCATGCCTAGCCAATTTTTGTACTTTTTAAAGTAGAAACAGGGTTTCACCATGTTGGCCAGGTTGGTCTCGAACTCCTGACCTAAAGTGATCCACTGCTTCAGCCTCCCAAAGTGCTGGGATTACAGGTGTGAGCCACCATGCCCGGCCATTTTTTGTTGTTATTGTCTGTTTTGATGATTTCCTTCAGGAAAAAAGCAAAATAAAAAATTATAAAGAAAAAATGTCTTCAAATTAAGAAGTTTCAAATGGTAGGGTGGTCTCAAAATGCAGTAACATCAAAACTTTGTGGTTGTAGAAGAAAACATGTACAAGCAGAATCATAGAAAAATTACCTCCTGAAATATCAGAGCAGGAGGTTCCTTAAAAAGCTCAAGTTGCTTAAGAATTAGAACAAGTTCTTGACTTTCCAAATATTTTTTGGTACTGAAAGCTCCCAATAACACTAAACACTATCTAAAAATATTTCAGGAGTCATGTAAACTCTTTTTCATGTCATCTGAAAGAAGTTCCTTTGTAACACTACTGACACAATTCATATGAGTGAAAAAATATATATTCCCTGAGGTATTTTGGTGGTAGGAAAGGAAGTATTTTGTAATGAATTATACACTGAGCTTGAATAGAATTAGCTGATCATTTTAAAGCTTAAACCATATCCATATGGCTTTTAAAAAGACAGTAGCTGCAGAATCAACTTAGAAAACAAGAGGCATTCATATCTATAGAGATTTCTAGTTAAACGGTAATTGTTCCTTTGTCTTTTATAAATCACCAAAAAGAATAATGCTGTTAATTAATGGTGAATCATGCTCCAGTGATCTATTCATATTCTCTGGCGTGTTGCTCTGGAGGTGGTAAGCAGCAAAGTGTTGATAACTATATTGACTCAGCTTGGAAAGGGATTAAGAATCTCGGTACGACAACAAATATGTATTCTCTTGTTACAGAAACATTTCACTCTTCTGTTCAAAATTTACAGTGGCTTTCTTAGTCTTTGTATAATAGCCAAACTCCTCTGTCTAATCTCTAAGGGCCATTGTCAATTCATGCCTAATTCATCTCAATTTACTTGCTGAGACTCAACTCTATTTTTTTTTCTTTGCACATATCCCCTTTGCACCACTGAAGTTGTTCCAGTCTCTCCCATACATGTCCATTCTGTCGTTTAAACATGACTTAAAAAATCAACTGTGATTACTACATGAGAAGAGGATGATAGAAGTAGTAGAAAGACCTATAAGTTTCAATTAATAACCTTATATGATGTTTGTGGAAGACAATGCTAATTGCCTACTCCAAATCTATTCTCTTTTCATCCCTAATAGCAGGATTCCAATTTTGTTGGAGTAGCAGTGTGTGCTTTTCTAATAATACTTCTCCAGGCTCCCTTGCTGTTTGAGGGTGGCCTTGTGTCACAATTCTGGACAATGAGGCATAAGTTAAGTGTTTCTTGAAAAGCTGTTGTTTTCCTTGTAAGAGAGCCTTCCTGCTTCCTTCTCCCTTCCACTTCCCACCTGGAATGCTGATGCAATACCTGGAGATAGAGTATCTCCACCTTGATATGAAAATCCTGAGGGCAAAGATGTACACACTAAGGACAATGGAGTGAGAAAATAAAAAATGGGTCCCTAATGTTACCATAAATGATTCTATTCTACCTACCTCCCCACCCCACCTCTACCCCTGCCTGGTCTTCTTATTTTGTGAACCAAATAAACTTCTCTCACTCTATGTTATTTACAGGGTTTTTCTGCTCATGTGGACAAGCACATTCCTAACTGATGCAACTTTTAGAACTTTTTTGACCATAAGAATGCATCACTTTTATAGTAATAAAATAATTAAGTGTTTCAAGTGAAAAGAACATGCACAAGAGCCCAAGCTTTGGAGTCAGACGACACTAAATTGGAATCCTGATCTTCCTGCATACTAATTATCTGACTTTTGGCAGCTTAATATCTCCAAGTCTCAACTTCCTCATCTGTAAAACAGGTGTAAACAAATAAGTAATGATATCTAACATACAATACAGAGGGTTGTTATAAGGTACATAATGAGCCCTCAATAAAGTATAGCTATGATTATTACTACCAACTTTCCAACACACACACACACACAAACACACACACATCTCTGTGTTCCTAAATTAGCCGGGTGTGGTGGCGGGCACCTGTAGCCCCAGCTACTCGGGAGGCCGAGGCAGGAGAATGACCTGGACCTGGGAGGCAGAGCTTGCAGTGAGCCAAGATCACTCCACTGCACTCCAGCCTGGGCAACAG
>NW_022310007.1:2493-9324 GCF_002776525.5 Piliocolobus tephrosceles
AAAAAAAAAAAAAAAAAAAAAAAAAAGATTTTTCTACTTGTACAATTAGTAATAAGATGTGTATAATAATAATATAATTCACTATTCCTCCTTATTGACAGGATAGCTCCTTTCACTGTTGTCTTACATCTTTACCTCTTAGTAAAGAGGTTGGAGGTGGGGCAAATATCTCCTGAGGAAAGAAGAGGATGTGACATCTTATGCTCCTAAAAGTCAGTAAGGGGAAGTAAAAAATAGCCCTTCAGTCTTTTGTAGAGGGGTTTGGGAAAAGTAGGAGATCAAAGTCTTGACTCACTTTTAAGCCTGAAACCCTGGAAAGATAGTGTGGGGAGAAAAATACAGTAATGGAATCCCAATGAAAATGTTTCATGCTTTTTAAAAAAATTAATCTTTTTTTTTAGCAGTTTGCTATAGAAATATTGAGTGGAAGGTACAGAGAGTTCCCACATTCTCCCTCATTCCTCCCACCAGTTTTTCCTATTTATTATTATTTTTTGAGTAAATGATAGTTTTTTATTTCAGTCATTGGATTTATGCCGGCTGCTGTGACACAGCCACCCTGTTACCAAACACTCTTTCCCTTAGCAGCATCCCCTAGTGATCCTGTGAGCCAATTCTCCCAAACCCAGAGTTTGGTGGAAATATTCATATATATATATATATATATATGTACTTTAAGTTCTGGGATTACATGTGCAGAAGGTGCAAGTTTGTTACATAGGTAAACACGTGCCATGGTGGATTGCTGCACCTGTCAACCCGTCATCTACATTAGGCATTTCTCCTAATGCTATCCCTCCTCTAGCCCTTCACCTGCTAAAAGGCCCCGGTGTGTGATGTTGCCCTCCCTGTGTCCATGTATACTTATTGTTCAACTCCCACTTATGAGTGAGAACATGTGGTGTTTGGTTTTCTGTTCCTGTGTTAGTTTGCTGAGAATGATGGTTTCCAGCTTCATCCATGTCCCTGTAAAGGAGATGAACTCATTCTTTTTTATGGCTGCAGAGTATTCCATGGTGTATATGTGCCACATTTTCTTTATCCAATCTAACACTGATGGGCATTTGGGTTGGTTTCAAGTCTTTGCTATTGTACATAGTGCTGCAGTAAACGTACATGTACATGTGTCTTTATAGTAGAATGATTTATAATCCTTTGGGTATATAGCCAATAATGGGATTGCCGGGTCAAATGGTAGTTCTGGTTCTAGATCCTTGAGGAATCACCACACTATCTTCCACAATGGATGAACTGATTTAGACTCCCACCAACAGTGTAAAAACGTTCCTATTTCTCCACATCCTCTCCAGCATCTGTCGTTTCCTGACTTGTTAATGATCGCCATTCTAACTGGAGTGAGATGGTATCCCATTGTGGTTTTGATTTGCATTTCTCTAATGACCAGTGATGATGAGCTTTTTTCCGTATGTTTGTTGGCTGCATAAATATCTTCTTTTGAGAAGCGTCTTTTCATATCCTTTGCCCACTTATTGATGGGGTTGTTTGTTTCTTTATTGTAAATTTAAGTTCCTTGTAGATTCTGGATATTAGCCCTTTTCAGATAAATAGATTGCAAAAGTTTTCTCCCATTCTTTAGGTTGCCTGTTCATTCTGATGATAGTTATTTTGCTGTGCAGAAGCTCTTTAGTTTAATTAGATCTTGTTTGTCAATTTTGACTTTTGTTGCCATTACTTTTGGTGTTTTAGTCATGAGGTCTTTTCCTATGCCTGCATCCTGAATGGTATTGCCTAGGTTTTCTTCTAGGGTTTTTATGGTTTTAGGTCTTACGTTTAAATCTTTAATCCATCTTGAGTTAATTTTTGTGTAAGGTGTAAGGAAGGGGTCCAGTTTCAGTTTTCTGCATATGGCTAGCCAGTTTTCCCAACACCATTTATTAAATAAGGAATCATTTCCCCATTGCTTGTTTTTGTCAGGTTTGTCAAAGATCAGATGGCTGTAGATGTGTGGTGTTATTTCTGAGGCCTCTGTTCTGTTGCATTAGTCTACATATCTGTTTTGGTACAAGTACCATGCTGTTTTGGTTACTGTAGCCTTGTAGTATAGTTGGAAGTCAGGTAGTGTGATGCCTCCAGCTTTGTTCTTTTTGCTTAGGATTGTATTGGCTATATGGGCTCTTTTTTGGTTCCATATGAAATTTAAAGTAGTTTTTTCTAATTGTGTGGAGAAAGTAATTGGTAGCTTGATGGAGATGGCATTGAATCTACCACTATGGCCATTCTCACGATATTGATTCTTCCTAACCATGAGCATGGAGTGTTTTTCCATTAGTTTATGTCCTCTCTTATTCCCTTGAGCAGTGGTTTGTAGTTCTTACTGAAGCGGTCCTTCACATCTCTTTTAAGTCGTAATCTTAGGTATTTTATTCTCTTTGTAGCAATTGTGAATGATTTGGCTGTCTATTATTGGTGTATAGGAATGCTTGTGATTTTTGCACATTGATTTTGTATCCTGAGACTTTGCTGAAGTTGCTTATCAGCTTAAGGAGATTTTGGGCTGAAACGATGGGGTTTTCTAAATACACAATCATGTCATCTGCAAACAGAGACAATCTGACTTCCTCTCTTCCTATCTGAATACCCTTTATTTCTTTTCTCTTGACTGATTGTCCTGGCCAGAACTCCCGATACTATGTTGAATAGGAGTGGTGAGAGAGAGCATCTTTTCCTCCTGCCAGTTTTCAAAGAGGATGCTTCTAGCTTTTGCCCATTCAGTATGATATTGGCTGTGGGTTTGTCATAAATAGCTCTTATTATTTTGAGATACGTTCCATCAATACCTAGTTTATTGAGAGTTTTTAGCATGAAGATGTGTTGAATTTCATCAAAGGCCTTTTCTGTATCTATTGAGACAATCATGTGGTTTTTGTCATTGGTTCTGTTTCTGTGATGGATTATGTTTATTGATTTGTGTATGTTGAGCCAGCCTTGCAACTCAGGGATGAAGCCGAGTTGATCGTGGTGGATAAGCTCTTTGATGTGCTGCTGGATTCTGTCTGCCAGCATTTTATTGAGGATTTTCACTTCATTGTTCGTCAGGGATATTGGCCTGAAATTTTCTTGTTTTGTTGTGTCTCTGCCAGGTTTTGGTATCAGGATGATGCTGGCCTCATAAAATGAGTTAGGGAGGAGTCCCTCTTTTTCTATTGCTTGGGATAGTTTCAGAAGGAATGGTACCATTCCTTCTCCTCTTTGTACCTCTGGCAGAATTCGATTGTGAATCCATCTGGTTTTGGGCTTTTTTTGGTGGGTAGGCTATTCATTACTGCCTAAATTTCAGAACCTGTTATTGATCTATTCAGGGATTCAACTTCTTGCTGGTTTAGTCCTGGGAGGATGTATGTGTCCAGCAATTTATCCATTTCTTCAAGATTTTCTAGCTTATTTGTGTAGAGGTGTTTATAGTATGCAGTGATGGTAGTTTGTATTTCTGTGGGATCAGTGGTGATCTCCCCTTTATCATTTTTTATTGTCTATTTAATTCTTATCTCTTTTCTTCTTTATTAGTCTGGCTAGTAGTCTATCTATTTTGTTAATCTTTTCAAAAAACCAGCTCCTGGATTCATTAATCTTTTGAAGGATTTTTCATGTCTCTACCTCCTTCAGTTCTGCTCTGATCTTAGTTATTTCTTGTCTTCTGCTAGCTTTTGAATTTGTTTGCTCTTGCTTCTCTAGTTCTTTTAATTGTAATGTTAGAGTGTTGATTTTCGATCTTTCCCACTTTCTCATGTAGGCATTTAGTGCTATAAATTTCCCTCTAAACACTGCTTTAGCAGTGTTCTGGTACCTTGTGCCTTTGTTCTCATTGGTTTCGAAGAACTTATTTATTTCTGACTTAATTTCATTATTTACCCAGTAGTCATTCAGGAGCAGGTTGTTCATTTTCCATGTAGTTGTGCAGTGTTGAGTGAGTTTCTTAATCCTTAATCTTAATTTGATTGCAGTGTGGCCTGAGAAACTGTTTTTTATGATTTCCATTCTTTTGCCTTTGCTGAGGAGTGTTTTATTTCAATTATGTGGCCAATTTTAGACTAAGTGCAATGTGGTGCTGAGAAGAATGTGTATTCTGTTGACTTGGAGTGGAGAGTTCTGGAACTATCTATTAGGTCTGCTTGGTCCAGAGCTGAGTTCAAATCCTAAATATCCTTGTTAATTTTCTGGCTCATTTATCTGTCTAATATTGACAGTGGGGTATTAAAGTCTCCCACTATTATTGTGTGAGTGTATAAGTCTCTTTATAGGTCTCAAAGAACACGGCTTATGAATCCGGGTGCTCCTGTATTGGGTGCTATATATTTAGGATAGTTAGTTCTTATTTTTGCATTGATCCCTTTACCATTATGTAATACCCTTCTTTGTCATTTTTGATCTTTGTTGGTTTAAAGTCTGTTTTATCAGAGACTAGGATTGCAACCCCTGCTTTTTTTTTTTTTTTTTTTTCCTTTGTATTGCTTGGTAAATATTCCTCCATCCCTTTATTTTGAGCCTATGTGTGTCTTTGCATATGAGATGTGTCTCCTGAATACAACACACCTGTGGGTCTTGGCTCTTTATCCAATTTGCCAGTCTGTGTCTTTTAATTGGGGAATTTAGCCTATTTACATTTAAGGATAATATTGTTATGTGTGAATCTGATCCTGTCATTATGATGCTAGCTGGTTATTTTGCCCATTAGTTGATGCAGTGTCTCATAGTGTTGATGTTCTTTACATTTTGGTTTGTTTTTTCAGTGGCTAGTACCAGTTTTTCCTTTCCATATTAGTGCTTCTTTCTGGATCTCTTTTAAGGCAGGCCTGGTGGTAACAAAATTCCTTAGCATTTGCTTGTCTGTAAAGGATTTTATTTCTCTTTCACTTATGAAGGCCTAGTTTGGCTGGATATGAAATTCTGAGTTGAAAATTCTTTTCTTTAAGAATGTTGAATATTGTCCCCAACTCTCTTCTGGCTTAGAGTTACAGCAGAGAGATCCCTTGTTAGTCTGATGGGCTTCCCTTCATAGGTAACCTGCCCTTTCTCACTGGCTGCCCTTAACAATTTTTCCTTCATTTCAACCTTGGTGAATCTGATGATTATGTGTCTTGGGGTTGCTCTTCTTGATGAGTATCTTTGTGGTGTTCTCTGTATTCCCTGAATTTGAATGTTGGCCTGTCTTGCTATGTTGGGGAACTTCTCCTGGATAATATCTTGAAGAGTGTTTTCCAACTTGGTTTCATTCTCCCTGTCACTTTCAGGTACACCAATCAAACTCAGATTTGGTCTTTCTACATAGTTCCATATTTCTTGGAGGCTTTGTTCATTTCTTTTCATTCCTTTTTCTCAAATCTTGTCTTCATGCTTTATTTCCTTAAGCTAACCTTCAATCTCTGATATCCTTTCTTCCACTTTGTCGATAGAGCTACTGATACTTGTGTACACTTCACTAAGTACTTGTGCTGTGTTTTTCAGCTCCATCAGGTCATTTATGTTCTTCTCTAAACTGGTTATTTTAGTTAGCAATTCCTCTAACCTTTTTTCAAGGTTCTTAGCTTCTTTGCATTGGGTTAGAACATGCTTCTTTAGTTTGGAGGAGTTTGTTTTTACCCACCTTCTGAAGCCTACTTCTGTCAATTCGTCAGACTCATTCTCCATCCTGTTTTGTTCCCTTGCTGGTGAGGAGTTGTGATCCTTTCCAGGAGAAGAGGCGTTCTGGTTTTTGGAATTTTCAGGCTTTTTGTGCTGTTTTTTCCTCATCTTTGTGGGTTTATCTACCTTTGGTCTTTGCTGCTAGTGACCTTCCAATGGGTTTTTGTGTGGATGTCCTTTTTGTTGATATTGATGCTATTTCTTTCTGTTTGTTAGTTTTCCTTCCAATAGTCAGGCCCCTCTTCTGCATGTCTGCTGGAGTTTGCTATAAGTCCACCCCTGGCCCTGTTTGCCTGGGTATCACCAGCAGAGGCTGCCAAATAGAAAAGATTGCTGCCTGTTCCTTTCTCTGGAAGTTTTGTTTCAGAGAGGCACCTGCCAGATGCCAGCCAGGGCTCTCCTGTGTGAGCTATCTGTAGACCCCTCCTGGGAGGTGTCTCCCAGTCAGGAGGCACGGGGGTCAGGGAACCACTTGAGGAGGCAGTCTGTCCCTTAGTAGAGCTTGAGCACTGTGCTGGGAAATCTGCTGCTCTCTTCAGAGCCAGCAGGCAGGAATGTTTAAGTCTGCTGAAGTTGTGCCCACAGCCGCCTCTTCCCCCACGTGCTGTGTCCCAGGGAGATGGGAGTTTGAAGTATAAGCCCCTGACTGGGGCTACTGCCTTTCTTTCAGAGATGCCCTGCCCAGAGAGGAGGAATCTAGAGAGACAGTCTGGCTACAGTGGCTTTGTGGAGCTGTGGTGGGCTCTGGCCAGTCCGAACTTCCAGGTGGTTTTGTTTACACTATGAAGGGAAGACTGCCTATTCAAGCCTCAGTAATGGCAGACGCCCCTCCCCACACCAAGCTCTAGCGTCCCAGGTTAACTTCAGACTGCTGTGCTGGCAGCGAAAATTTCAAGCCAGTGGATCTTATCTTGAAGGGCTCCATAGGGGTGGGATCGGATCACTTGGCTCCCTGGCTTCAACCCCTTTTCCAGGGGGGTGAATGGGTCTGTCTTGCTGGCATTCCAGGCACCACTGGGGTATTAAATCAATATTAAATCAGTATTTTTTTTTTTTGATATATAACATTTTACTTATTTAATGGGGTACATGTCATATTTTATTGCATACATAGGATGTGTAATGATCAAGTCAGGGTATTTGGGGTATCCATCTTGAGTATTTATCATTTCTTTTTTTTTTTTTTTTTTT
>NW_022310008.1:0-3126 GCF_002776525.5 Piliocolobus tephrosceles
TTGGTTCATATTTTGGTTCATATTTTGGTTCATATTTTGGTTCATATTTTGGCTCATATTATGCGTTATAGTTTGAGTAGATTTTCGATCTGAAGAAAATATTGATGTGTTCCTTTTATTGGTTACTAATAAAGATTCTTCTCTATTGGTTTCATTAAAAACAAAAGATTCGTAATTTTTATTATTTATTTCTTTGACGTCTTGGGTTACGTCATTTTGTTTATGGTCTGTCTTGTTTACGCCTGTGTAGGCAATACTATTACTATTTTTTATCTGGATGGTATATATATCATTATTGTCATTTCTTTTGTTATTGTCATTACTTTTAGTATTGTCATTACTTTTGTTATTGTCATTACTTTTGTTATTACCACTATCTTTATCTTTATTATTGTCATAACACACATAATTAACATAATCGTCATCATCCTCATCATCCTCATCATCCTCATCTTCACTTTGTTCGTAAAGATTGTAATACTCTTCATGATTAAAATCATCCATATCTTTTAAACTACTAATGGTTGGTGAAAAGTTACTATTACTTATATACTCCTTTATTCCTGAAGATCTATTTGAATATGAATTATTTGTACTATTATGTTTTAAAGAATTTTGTCTAGAATGAGATTGTTCTTCCTCATTAATGGTTGTATGACTTTCGTGTTTGTTTTGGTGTTTTTGTCTATACCAATAACAATAATTATTACCATAATTACTTTCATTTTTATACGAACCCGTACTTCCACTACTATTTCTTCGATAACTTTTTTTTTATCTAAAATTTTAAAAGAGCTAGTTTTTTTTTTATAAAACTTTTTATCATCATTGTTTTCTTCAACAAGACGTGAATTTTTTTTCTGTAAAAATAAATTCATTTGTGTGTTATTATTAATATTACTATCATTACTGACTATATCAGGAATTGTAATATTATTTTTATGTAGTTTTAAAACAAAATTATTTCGTACATCATTGATATTAACATGTAATGAACTATCACCATCAATAAATATAAAACCTTTTCCCATTACTGCCCATAATAAAAAGAAATTATAATTTTTATTTTTATTCGTTTGTTTGGGTATGTCATTATTATCTGGTTGTATCATTGTAGTTGTTTCGGTATTGTCTGATTTTTTCGATAAGTTACGATATATCGGTTGCGACTTTTTTCCTATACCAAAAAAAAATTTACCACATCCAAAATTTGTACAGAAGGAATTTTTTAAAGTAACATTATTTGATTTTAGATTAATGCATTCGTTTATTTGTTCGGAATTATATGTATAATTCGAATTATTTTTTTGCCCATCCAATGGAACTAATATAGGATTAACATGGAAGATTGTATTGTTTTTATTAGAATCGAGATTTATGATTTTTTCATTGCCATTATCATTTATATATATATTTAAAAAAGTGTTTAAAATTGTGTAATTATAATTGTTAAAGATTTTTTTTTTTTTTAAAAAAAATGTTTATAACTAGGGTAATATTACTGTAGTTACAATTTTCAGAATAAATATCTTTTAACACTAAAATAAATTTTAAACAACATATATTTAATTTCTTTTTATGTGGTATACTACAAATTTTATAATTATTACTTTTTTTTGATTTCAATTTTTTTTGAAATTGTTGTCACTGCTGTACGTATCAACTTTTTCTTCTTTACTATCTACACAATCAGTATCACTATTAAAAGTGTATATACCATTTTTTTATCCAAATTATAATTATTTTCTTTTTGTTTAAGTACAAAAGAGTTTATTTGATTGAAACTTAGTAATTTTTTTAAAAATATATTACCATATTCATCGTTTGATGTTTTTTGTATAAAGACTTTTTGTTTCTCTTTTTTGGGTCGTAGTAGTGTTAGTAATAATAGGAGTAGCATCTTCCATAGTATCTAATGTAGTAGTAACTTGTATATCATGTTTAACCTGTTTGTTTGTGTTTGAATAATCTTGCATTTTTAATGTATTTCGAGTGGCATCATTTTGTGGGATATTTTGTAAACCATTTGGTAAATCAGTTGGTAAATCAGTTGATAAATCAGTTGGTAAATCTGTTGGTAAGTTATTTGGTAAGTTATTTGGTAAGTTATTTGATAAGTTATCTGATAAGTTATCTGATAAGTTATCTGATAAGCCATTTGATAAGTTATTTGGTAAGCCATTTGATAAACAATTTTTATGGTTATGTTCTACCTCTGAACATGTATCAATAACCTCTAAGTTAGTCATTTCTTCATGATTTGTATCCTGTATTTGTTTATTCCTACTGTTGCTTTCTTTTTCATTTGCTCCACTACTATTCGTATGTTCTTCATTTATTTTTTTTCATTTTTTTTATTTTTTTAGTTTTATCTATAATTGTTTTTTTTTTTCTTCATCACATTCGTTTGAAGATATATTGGTACTTTCGTATTTTGTGTTATCACATTTTTGGACGACTTCTGTATTTATATAATTTCTTTCTATTAATAATTTCTGTTCATCGTGTGCATCTATAAGACAACTACTTCTTATGTTGTTGTTATTGGTATTATTTTGTAAACATTTGTTTTGGCTGTTTGACACATCTGTACCATGTTCGTCCTTTGCATAATCCTGCGCATATTCTGTGTCATTTACCTCTGTTGGTGCATTATTTAATTTATTATGTTGTTTTATGTTTTCTTTTGTGATTTTATATTTACAATATATTAAATTAGCATGAATGATGGTAAATAATGACAAATTTTTTTTTTTAAAAGTGATGAACTTTTTATACTATTCATTTTTTTAACAGTGTAAAAAATCTCTTCTAATATTTTTCTATATGCACAAAAAAAGATTTTACGATAAACAAGCTCAGCATTATAAAAAAGTTTTTTTTGTGCTATTTTTTTTTGCCTTACGTTTAATATATACACCATTATTATTTTTACTATCGTTGTTCGTGTTTATGTTTTTATTTGTTGTATCTATTTGTAGGGGTAGTAATTCATACATCGTGTTTTTTCCGAAGATATCACTGTTGCCATTGTTAGTAATGTCACTTTTAGCAATATTACTGCTAGTAATGTTACTGTTAGTAATGTTACTGCTAGTAATGTTACTGCTAGTAATGTTACTGCTA
>NW_022310008.1:3136-3687 GCF_002776525.5 Piliocolobus tephrosceles
TAGTAATGTTACTGCTAGTAATGTTACTGCTAGTAATGTTACTGCTAGTAATGTTACTGCTAGTAATGTTACTGCTATCAATGTTACTGCTATCAATGTTACTGCTATCAATGTTACTGCTAGCAATGTTACTGCTAGCAATAGTATCACAACTGTTACTACCTGTAAAAAATAGTGGTATACCTTCAACAGCTGTAGTACAAACTGTCTTGCGACTTTGACAATTTCTAAAAAAAGTTCATTTTCAATGTGACTCTTTATAAAATAAACCAAATGAATTAAAAAAACATGAAAGTTGTTTTTTTAGTTGGTATAAATTGGGGTTGTCTATATATGACATGGATGAAGAGTACAGATTTTTGTTTTCGCTACTACATATGTTTGGTATATTTTGGGGTATAATACAATGTGATTCGTTTTGCACATAACTGCAATTGTTACAATTCGTTTTTTTATTTCGTTCATTTTTGTTATCAGTTTTAAAATCAATAGCAGGTGAAACGTTTTTTTTCTAATTCTTTGCTCTGTGCATTATATAATAACATACCCTT
>NW_022310009.1:0-16947 GCF_002776525.5 Piliocolobus tephrosceles
GGAATAAAAAAGAAAAATTCAGAGAACTTAAAGAACTCTTAGAAATTAAAAATGTTAAGGGAAAGTGAAAACACAATAAAGGTTGGAGGACAAGATTGAGGACACCTCCAAGAAATTAGAAGAAAAAGACCACCAGATAGTAAATTGGGCACACAAGATAACAGAAGCAGAAGTCAATCTAGAAAGTCTAAAATATGAATAGTAGAGGATTCAGAAAGAGAGAACAGAAAAAACAATGGGTGAAATCCTTAAAATAATTCTAGAAGAATCTTCCCAGGATTGAAAGATGTGAATTACCAGAATGAAAGGATCCACTTAAAACACAGAATATTGGATGAAAATATATTCACACCAAGGCTCATGGTTCTAAAATATCAGAAGAGTGAGGACAAAAATATTCTACTGACTTTCAGAGAAAGAAACCAATCACATACAAAAGATTAGGCATCAGAATGGTTTGGATATCTCAACAGAAACACTAGAGCAAGCAGAAAAAATTCTGAAAAGGTATTATTTCCAATGTAGGATTGTATAAGCAGTCAAACTGTCAAATCAATAGAAGGATAAAATAAAGACATTTTTATATATGCAAAGTCTCAAAACATATGCCTTCCCCACACCATTTATTAAGAAGCTATAGAAGGATATGCTGTATCTAAATAAGAAAGTAAGCCAAGAAAGGGAATACAAGAAATAGGTGTTTCCGCTTTGGCAAGAGACAAAAAGAATCTCCAGGAGGATCCTGAAAGGAGATCTCATGTGTACAGCTATGGAACAGACAGAGAGTGACCAATCCACATTGCAGCAGAGGGATTCAAAAGATGAGTATGTTCATTTGTTTATTCACTGATTATACACTGAGTTCCTACTAGGTGCCAGACACTCTTCTAGGCACTTAGCATGCATCAGTGAACAAAGAAGACAAAAATATCTGCCCTCATGTGACTATGTTCTATTGTAGGGGGTGGAAAACAAACCATACACAATAAGCAAGTAAATTATATAATGTGTTAGAAAGCGTTTGGTGCTCCAGAATTGTTTTTAAATAATAGAGATGTGTAAGATGATTGAGTGTGTTAGGGGTAGTGGGTAGGGGCAGTTCGTAATATTAAATAGGACAGTCTGGGTAGGACTTATTGAGAAGGAAAGATTGGAACAATGAGTTGAAGGAGCTATTTGGCCAAGTAGATATTTGGGTAAGAGTGATCTTGTTTGAAGGAATAGCTAGAGCATCTCCTTAAGGTGGGAGCTCATCTGCCATCCTGGTATGATCAAGAGACTGCAAAAGAGTCACCGAGGCTAGCATAAAGTTAGCTGTATTTTGAGAATGTCAGACAAGCAGAGGAAGGAGTCTTTATGGGTTACCATGGTGACTTTAACTTTTATTCTATGTGAAATAGGAAGATGTTTTGAAAGCTTATGAAGAGAGGAGTCACATGATCTGACTTACATTTTAGAAGGACCACTCTGTTTAGATAGTTTGCTGTTGCATAAGAGTTTGGATTTTCTAGTGAATTGTTTTTGGCATGTGAGAGCGAAGAGTTAGGGAGGAGACCAGAGTTTTGGCATTAGCCCCTGGAAGGATGGGTTATTATCAACCGAAATGGGGAAAGCTAAATTTGGAGTTGATATTTGGGTATGAGGGGAATTTAGACGTTCATCTTGGACATTTGGGTTTCATATATCCATTAGAAATCTCAACGGAAATGTCAAGAAGTCTGAGTCAGGAGTCTGTGATCTGACTTGGTGATGCATTTTTTGAGGGTTGTCATCAATGATATAACTACTGCCATTGAGTTATCTTTTAAAGGTGAGGACAAAGGTCATATGATCTTGATCCCACTTTTTATCTGCACTAGGCATGTCCTTACTGGTGCTGATGACATTTCTACTTTCCCCTTCATGTCCCACTGCTTGGATCAGCTGAGGACCTTTCCACATATCACCACACAGAAGTGTTTTGTCCTAAACTTCCCCTGGGAACCAGCATTTGGCATTATGAACATGGAAGAAAACAATTTGAGAAATCTACTATTTCTGACTATCGTTAAGCCAGTGTCTCATGCTTACTTCATAATATAGTTCTGTCAGACAACCCAACGGCAGGAGCCCAGTGGTTCTCGGGACTCACTCATACACTGCCCATTGAATTCCCCAGAAAGGACTGATAAACTGTCAGCAAAGGTGAAATTTCACTGTGACCCAGAGCTGCTCTGTTTAGCTTTCTCCTGGGAGCTTTTATCTGATGGTGGCAATATTGCCATTTCCTCATACAGCTGAGTTTATGCTTTCTATTCATTTTTTTTTAAAAAACTAAAGATTGGAGATTCTTACATGGTTAGTAAAACCATATGTAAAAGCAAAGAAGTAATTAAGGTAAAGTCTTGTCAGTGGTCATTTCCTGGGAGTGCTGGGGAATACATTTGAGAAGACGTGCATGGGGAACTTCTAAGGAATTGGGTAATCTTTTTCACTTGGGTGATAGCTTCATGAGTATTAATTTTGTCATTATTCTTTAACTGTACATAAATATTTTATACCCTTTTCTCCATGCATGATATAGTTCACTATAATGATTAAATTAAAAATGACCAGAAAAAAGAGAAACATAAAAGAGTGAATTTCTAGCAGAGTTGAGATAACAGTAAAAGGCAGAAGAAAATCTCTACTGTGAATGCACATACCCAAGGGCTGCCATGAATAGAGGATTCTAAGGGCAGCTTGGGTATAGCCATGGCTGCTGTTTTCCCTATGTGGTTCTAGTAACGGTTGTCAAATTAGGTCAGCTGGTAGTAAGAATAGGGATTAAGCATGGGACAGAAAAATGGGGTGACAAATTGAGAAAGTTCATCCCCTTCTCCTCCCTGGAATATACAGAGTAACTGGCAATATGGCAAGGAAACCGATTTCCAAAAAAATGAAACATATGTCTGCTGGATTCTAGGACTTCTGGCATAAGCATTAGCACACCAGAATAATAACATTTTCTTTATTTGGTATGTAGGGGTGGATAGGAAGAATGTATCAGTCAGAAAATGTTAGGTGACAAACTACCCCAAAATTTTGTGGCTTAAACTAGCAACCATTTATTTTATCTGGCAATTTGAGGTAGGCTCAGCTGAGTGGTCTGGTCTTGGTTGGGCTCATTTATACATTCAAAGTACATTACTGGGTCAGCTGAGGGGTGGAAGAACTAGGATGGCCTAGGCTGGATGCCTCATCTCTGCTCCTTATGGTAACTCGTCCTGTCAGGCTATTTTAGGATTGTTTACATGGTAGCTGGCTAGCCTTCCAAGAGAGTGAGCAAGAGCTTGCCAGGTTTCTTGAGGCCTAGGTTGGAACTGGCACATCAGCACATTTATTGACTTTTATTGGCGAAAGCCAATTACAAGGTCTTCCCTGATTCATGCAGTAAGGAAATTGACTCCCTCTCTTTGTGGAAGAAATTGTAATGTCATATTGCAAGGGATATACACACAGGGAAAGGAATAGTTGCAGTGATTTTTGCAAATAATCTTTTATGGAAGTGTCTCCATCTCCTCTGATTTTTTTCCCCACCTACACATCCTAAAGAAAGACCCTACCCATGTGCTGAGAGTGCATAGTCCCTCTCCCATGCAAGGAAGCATACTGTAGGGGAGAATGAGTTTGAACAATGACAGAGTAAACCCACATCATCTATGCATCTTAATTAGCATAGTTCTCATTTGTAACTGTGAACAGACTATCCAGGGATATCAAATGTTTCCGGGAAATCAGCAGCCCAAAAGAGAGAAAAACAAAAATGAACTAGCAAATACCTGACCCCAGCACCAAAAGATAAGATCAAAGGACAAAATAACTAATTTGAATTTTTCTATTCTCAGAGAGATATTTATCGGCAAATTTAAAAAAAATTAAGTAATGTATGAATGTATGTATATAGTAAAGAAATCAAATTATATAGCAGTTCCTATTGTATATCCTGGCCCCAGTTCTCCTTCTCAGAGAGGATCACTACTACCTGTATCTTACTTATTCTTCCAGAATTGTACCTTCAAGACATTTGAGGTACAATGTCTGCCTGTTGTGAGGAAAGATCAATCAGAAAATAAGAATGTGTTTTTGGAAACTGGAAAAATAAGGTACTCTGAATTAAAATATATTCTATAGGGATATAAATAGATACTGGTATATGTAGATATAGAAGGACCTAAAATAAAATTTGAAGAAGTCATTTTTTAATATGGAGCAAAAGACTAACAGAAGAAAAATAAGAGAAAAATTACTGAGAGAGCCATAGATGATCAGTCTGGGAGGTCTATCTTTTAAATCAATTATAGAAAATTAGTTGGAAGAACTAATAAGAGAAATAGAAGAAAATTCATGTAATTAAAAAAATGATTTGAAGTTTCTCTGCTGAAAAGTTCAGCAAGTGCTGAACAGGATAAATAAAAGAACCGCAATTCTTGGACACAACCTTATAAATTTCAGCAAATCAAGGAAAACAATAAGAATCTGAGTATGGCGGGTGGAGGAATGAGCAGAGCTTTTGTTTTGTTTAGCTTTTAATAAAATGTCACATCAGCAACCCAGGATACTAAAAAAAAAAAAAAAAATGAACTAATGCTTTCAAAGTTTCGAGGAAAACTGCTTTTGAATCTATAATCCTATACTAAACTCTAAAGGTTTTTCCTAGGAACATTTATTTACCTAGTTGCAGTGCGGAAATAAGAGTCCTGCCAGGAATCTTCACACCCATGGGGTATGAAGGACAAGGCTGAAATTTGTAGGTACCAAAGTACAATGACTTGAGGTGCGATATCCCAAAGAGGATAGAACCACAGGTGAGCTCCAAATATTTGTGTGATCTCCTCTCAAGGCATCTGGTAACTCCTAACTTGTGCAGGAGAAAGTAGTAGCTAGGAGGCTAAGGACCTGAGCAAAGATTTCAACAGCCATACGGTGCTGGGAAGGGGGAGACCCAGGTAGATTGGGCTTGGTGGAAACTTCAGGCTTTTATTTGATCCACAGAAGGCTGCCTCCTAGGACTTAGGGCATGTGTAAGTTTCCTATGGCTGCCATAACAGATTACTATTGAGTATGTGCTTTAAAGCAACAGAAATTTATTCTTCCACAGTTCTGGAGGCCAGAAATCTGAAATCAAAGTGTCAACAAGGCCATGCTCTCTCTGAAGACGCTAGGAGAGGATGATTCTTCCTTACTTCTTCCTGGCTTGGGTGGCAGCTGGCAATCCTTGGGGTTCCTTAACTTGTACTATCATCACTCCAGGCTCTGTCTCTGTTGTTATGTCGTGTTCCTGTGTCTTCACACAACCCCCCAAATAACACAAGTCAGTGTATTTAGAGCTCACTCCAATCCAGTATGACCTCAGCTATACATAATTCTTCATTTCCATTAGTATTATTAGTGCTCACTCCTCCCCATCCTTCCTTCCTACCCTAGACGTAGACTCTGACATTTAATATCATTTAATCAAATGACACCAATATTAGGAAAGAAGAGACTTTCACTATGACTCCTTCCCAATCCTCTGTTGACAAACACCATTACCAGGAATAGCAATACTGTCAAGATTCTGCCCATATTCCGTAGATGCTCTCATTTCAATGTGGTCCAGATAAATTTTATCTGCCAGTACCATCATCTCTGTGCCCATGTGTGAGATAGACTAAAAGCGCTACTATGCCCTCAGCCTAGCAGCTCTCAATCACTGACTGATAGGAGTTGATATATGTGTCCCAGCCCTCTTGCCTCTCTTATTGGATAGTTCTGTGGCATGTATTTCTCAGAGTTTCTACATGGGATACCCACTCCAGTGGCTGGCTTAGTTATGCATCATTTATTGGTTACCTTCTTCATCCTGTGTAACTTCTCACTTCATGGACATTGTCCTATACACCTCCCAAATTCACTTGAATTTTTGTCTCAGGGTATACTTCAGGGAGAACCCAAGTAAAGACACTGAGACATATGTTATTATTGTAAGTTGTCCTGAATTGAAAAGGATAGAGTTGTTGGTTATTTTAACTCTACTTCACTGAAGATGAAAGAAAGGTAGATGCTGGAAATTTTGGGGTGCTGTCTTAAAGAACCTTGAACACCTTCATCTGATATACACATAGATATCTTAGATTTCTCATCAATGCAATTAAACTAAAGTACATGACATCTTCAATAGGACATTTTCACAGTTTCAGGCTTTCTGAAGGGTAGTGTTGGTATCACAAATGGGTCTAGAGCAAGCATTTTGCTCCTTAAGCATCAGAGCGAGAAGGACTAAGTAAATGTAATTTATTGATTGAAAGTCTCTCTGCTATCTTGTTCCTGCAGGAAAAGTGCTGACTTTGATAACTACCTGGAATTAATGGCCTGTTGCCCCCAGGATCACTGTGTATTTTTTTTAAGTACTAAAGGAAGCAAAATAATCGATAGATGAAAAAGTAAACTACTGCTTCAGATGTGACACTTCTCCACACACAGCCTCAGAATAACGACTACGACAAAAAAGTTTCATACCCAAAGCAAGATTTCTGGCAGAAGGAGTTGAGGAAGATAAATTTTTGAGGAAACATATGTAAGGATTTGGTGTTTGAATTCCTTTGGTAATCATGCTTTCTCTACGAGGTCATCAACGCTAATACAATCAGGTCTCACAGCCATGTTTCTTAGTTTTCACTGCAAATCCAGGGCTTTGGGTCAATCGTCATAGCCTGGCTCTTGTCCCACTTTGTTGTATATATCCTGTGATTGTGACCCACTCCTTTCAATGTACCTCCTTTATCCTTCCATTTTCTGTGGAATTTAAACGAACTTCCTTATTTTCTCAACTTTTTCTCTGAATGCTTATTTCTCTATTGTCAATAAATCTTTGCTCTCACCCGAGGACAAAGTTTGTAAGAAGAGCTGTTATTTTTATAGCATCATTGCCATGTAATTGATATATAACAAATTGCACATGCTTAAATTGCCCGCTTTTGTCAGTTTATGTATATGTATACACCCACGAAACCATCACCACAAGATAATAAGCACATCTATCACCCCTGAAAGTTTCCTCATATTTATTTATACTCCTATCTTTCCACTCTAAATAAACAATAAAAATGAAATAGTTTAATATCAGACACTGATGAGTGCTTTGTAGAAGATAAAGTAAAGGGGAAAGGTAGTGAATGCTCAGAGGTGGGGGGCTATGGAGGATGTGGAAAAAGTGTCACCTGAGAAGGTAATTATATTTCAGAAAAGAATTTAATGAAAAGAAAGAAACCTGTCAGGTATTGACCTAGGAGAAGCAAGACCTAGGCAGAGGGAGTGGCAAGGTCAGAGGCCTTCAGGAGTAAGCATGCTTGATCAGTGTGGCTGGATACAGGATGACTTTGGAAAGGCAGGCTGATCCCAGATTGTGTATGAATTTATAGACCATTGTAGTGAATTTGGACATTATTCTGAATACAATGGAAAACCACATTGGAGACTTTATGCAAGAAATGAGATGATGTGATTTGTGTGTTTTTGTTGTTATTTTGATGTTAATCGCCCTGTCTGCTCTTTAAAGAATCAGGAGCAAGAAATTTAGGATAGAAAAAAAGACTAGCTCCTAACTTATGCTGACCGGTTGGATTTCAAGTCAGTCAGGTAAACTAGCATGAAGAGGGAGTGGGAGAAAATGTTGGAGAATTAGAAACACCAAGAGTAGGTTGGCATGGATTTATATGAGTGAGAGATTGGAGACAGAAGGAGAGCCCACAGGGATGTTAGTATGGAGAGAGAGAGAGCGAGCATGGAGAAAATAATACAATCGTGATCTCAGAGAAAGGTTTCCAGATCCAGCCTTTTAAATTTGGTCTGAATCCAGGACACAGTAGGGAGGGGCAGGGGCTTTAGGAACATTTTGTGAAACACTGGGACATAAACATTGATGCCCAGGGAACAAAATGTGACATTGGGAAGTGAGTATTCTCTTTGCTTTCTGAGAGGCTTGAGTTCAGTGCTTTGAGTTCAATGCTTTGAGTTCTTGGGTGGAGGGGTTGAGTTCAATGTTTTGAGAAT
Source organism: Piliocolobus tephrosceles (assembly GCF_002776525.5). Classification (NCBI taxonomy): domain Eukaryota; kingdom Metazoa; phylum Chordata; class Mammalia; order Primates; family Cercopithecidae; genus Piliocolobus; species Piliocolobus tephrosceles. The sequence continues at coordinate 8,053 of NW_022310009.1, forward strand.
TAGAGTATACTTGGAAGCAACCCCACACAGAGGCTGAACAATGCTGTGGGGAACACAGTGCTCCCAAAGGTGGGGGATGGAATAGATGGAGGCTTTAGGGGATTTCAGACACACGACTCAGTTTATTTCTGAGCACGAGTCACTCTTGAATCTGTGAAAAATAACTGGTGAAACATGAAGGGACCTGGAGGAGCTATATTAGATGATCGAAATAGACATCTCCATGATTACTAACATGCAAAGCTAGGGAAGCCCTTCAATGGCTCCTTACTGCACTTGGAATAAAGACAAGGCATCAATCCTACAATAAAGGGACCCTATTTACCTTTCCTCCCTCTTCTGCTTTCCTCAAATTATATAAACCAGTCACATGGCTGTCTTCCAGTCCTTTAAGTGCATCTGGCTCTCTTACCAGCTGGGCCTCTTTGAATGCTGTTCACTCTGCCTTGACATCCTTTCCCTTTCTTAGCTTGGTTAATTACTACTTATTGTTAAAATCTTACCCTTTGAGGCTACTTTTCCCAGAATGCATTTTCCAGCATTATTCTCTGGGTTATGCCCTCCCCATCTATGCTTCCATGGAGCTTCCAAATACTCCTAAATATATTCGCATAGCACCTACCATATGGGAAATGTACATTTATTTAGTTTAACCCTTACTAGAATGAAAACTTTGTAAGAGCAGGGATTGGATCTGTGCCTTGTTCACCTCTGTATCTTTAGTTTTTAGCATAGTTTCAGGAACTGAGTAGAGGCTCAAAAATATTTAGTGATGGAAGAGAAGGTAGAAACTTAAAAAGTAAGGGAGGAAAGAGAGGAGAGTTTACAGGTAAGGAGTGAGTAGGAAACAAAAAATAATAATACTTCATTTGGGCATTAAAGATGACTCTTGATAATAAAAACAAAATCCCTCTACCATCCTCTTTGACTCACATGAATGTTTATGGTGGTGTTATTTATAATAGCTAAAAAATGGAAACAACCCAAATGATAAATGGCTAGACAAAATATGGTGTATCTATGTAAAGGAATATTATTCAGCAATAAAAAGGAATAAACTACTAATACATGCTACAACTAACTGGATGAACCTTGTGAACATTCTGCTAAATAAAAGAAGACAGACACAAAAGTTCACTTATTATATAATTATATTTACATGAAATGCTCAGAATAAGCAAATCTATAGAGACTGAAAGTAGATTAGTGGTTTCCAGGAGTTGGGGAGAAAGATAGTGGATGTGACTGTTAATGGGTATGGGGTTTGCTTTTAGGTTAATGAAATTGCTCCAAAATTAAATAGTGATGATGGTTGCAAAACTGTGAGTATACTAAAAGTCACAAAATTATTTAATTTAAATGGGTAAATTGTATGGTATGTGAATTACATCTCAATAAAGCTATTATTTTTTAAAATATGGATGTCAAGAACTTGGAATACTGGTGTAATTATGGCTTGGCAGACTCAAATAGTGTTACTTCCCTTCCCCAATCAAACGACTATGGCTTCAGACTCTGTAAAAGTAGGATTCTGAAACGCTGGATGAATTTTACTCTCTTTCAAAAGTTAATATTATGTTATTGCTTATGAACGGATTCAACTCCAGTGAAATGGAAAAAATAGATAAAAGGAAAAATATCAGTACAATTCTACTATCAAAACCACCCATTTAATCTTCAGATAATTTAAAGTTCGATATTGAAAAAAAATTCCAATAGTCATAGCTACTTTACAGCTCTCAAAAGTAAACCCTAATAGTGACCCCAAATTGTATTAACTTATAAAGAAAATGCTACACTTTCAAAAATAAGACTTCCTGTTTTGGGGAGTCAATGCATTTGGAATGCAACATCTTCCAAAACAACACAGAGTCCATAGGGAAATATGGTCATCTACACACAGGCTCAATGTATACAAACAGAAGAAAATTTAATATTTACAGAAAGCCACGCAGTATGGAAAGCTTTGCTCATTATATGGCAAAATAGCTGATGGGAGGAAGTACCAACTGTCACCACTTATTCAACAAATGTGTTCTATAAGTTTAGTGGAACATATTCAATAACAAACTCTGGCTTATTGAATTGCATCAGGAGCAAAAGCAGATAAGTGATTCATGCTCTCTGAGAAGGAAATCACAAGGCTAGTATTCTTAGGGGCTTCATATTATTTCTCTCCAAATTACTTTTGTATTATGTCCCTGGCACTAGTGTTCACAGATGGTCTTCTACATAACACTCACCCTGAAGTAAACATTTTAATAAGCATTAGAACTAAGCAAGAAGGGAGGAGGAGAAAAATCAGGGAAGATGGAGTTCAAAGAAAGAGTGAAAGCAAGATAGAGAATCACAGAATTAAAATACTATTTTGCATAATGCTATCATCAATAAGAATAAGAATAAAAATGGCCGGGCGCAGTGAGTCACGCCTGTAATCCCAGCACTTTGGGAGGTTGAGGTGGGCGGATCACGAGGTCAGGAGGTCAAGACCATCCTGACTAACACGGTGAAACCCCGTCTCTACTAAAAATACAAAAAAATTAGCTGGGCGTGGTGGCGGGCGCCTGTAGTCCAAGCTACTCGGGAGACTGAGGCATGGGAATGGTGTGAACCTGGGAGGCGAAGCTTGCAGTGAGCCAAGAGCGCGCCACTGCACTCCAGCCTGGGCGACAGAGCCAGACTCCGTCTCAAAATAATAATAATAATAATAATAATAATAATAATAATAATAATAATAGCTACAATTATGTGCCATTGGAGGTTAGGTAGAGTCAGGCATAATTGTATTTGGCAGAAACAAAGGCATTTGTACTTGTCACTACTACTGACCTCCCAAGTGTGTTGGTTTCTGAGGTTTCTCCCTGAGCAGGCTGCTAAGCTGTGTTTACTATTCTTAAGATACTTCAAGGTCCCACTTAACTCCTCAGGTTTTCTTAAATAGGTGACGGATGTGTGGACTCAGCAGCTACTAAGCCAAATGTCTTTGAAATGTCAACTGATAAATCAGCATCTATTCTCATGAGCTCTTATTGTAGCTTCCTGTACTGTAGGGGCGGGAAAGCTATAATGCATATTTTTAAAAGGGGTTTTTGATGCAAATGGGGTTTCATGATTAAATGCACTGAAGTCTGATTTGGAAAATAGAAGGAAGATAGAAGCCATTTTCCTACTGCTTTTTATTTGGTCATTTTCTGCTGGCTGCTGGCAAGCACAGTTAGTGAGATGTAAGTTTTCCTGTGGTAGTATTAGAATGCCCACACAATGGCTGCCTGGTTGTCAAGAGACACTTGCTATTGGAGCGGCAATGGTTTTTCGTTTTATCACAGCTTACGATGATGCATTTTAAAATTCAATTTTTCATAGACAGCTTCTAATTGTTCACCTGTGTCAGAATTAGCAGCTCCACAAGTGTGTCATATCTGTGATGTTCTGCTGGGGTCATTCTTGGAAGCTTAGCGTCAAAGCCCAGAGCTTGTTTTTCCAAAGAATTTTTAAAGCACCTAATTCCCCTTATTAAATCTGTTTAAAATACCTACAGAGGTTTTGAGTTACTGCACTAAGCACTCATACACTAGCCAAGAGAGGTCCTTAGTTTTATAGATGAGGCACTTTAGTAATTGCTCAACTTAGCTTGTAACATTTAGTGTAGAACAATGATCCAGGTTTTTATCTTCAAGTCTAATCCACATAATCTGTTAGTAATATGGAAACTCCACATAATTTCAAGCACTGTTTTTTTTTTTTTTTTTTTTTTTTTTTTTTTTTTTTTTTTTTTTTTTTATTATACTTTAAGTTCTAGGGTACATGTGCATAACGTGCAGGTTACATATGTATACATGTGCCATGTTGGTGTGCTGCACCCATCAACTCGTCAGCACCCATCAATTCATCATTTATATCAGGTATAACTCCCCAATGCAATCCCTCCCCCCTCCCCCCTCCCCATGATAGGCCCCAGTGTGTGATGTTCCCCTTCCCGAGTCCAAGTGATCTCATTGTTCGGTTCCCACCTATGAGTGAGAACATGCGGTATTTGGTTTTCTCTTCTTGTGATAGTTTGCTAAGAATGATGGTTTCCAGCTGCATCCATGTCCCTACAAAGGACGCAAACTCATCCTTTTTTATGGCTGCATAGTATTCCATGGTGTATATGTGCCACATTTTCTTAATCCAGTCTGTCACTGATGGACATTTGGGTTGATTCCAAGTCTTTGCTATTGTGAATAGTGCCGCAATAAACATACGTGTGCATGTGTCTTTGTAGTAGCATAATTTATAATCCTTTGGGTATATACCCAGTAGTGGGATGGCTGGGTCATATGGTACATCTAGTTCTAGATCCTTGAGGAATCGCCATACTGTTTTCCATAATGGTTGAACTAGTTTACAATCCCACCAACAGTGTAAAAGTGTTCCTATTTCTCCACATCCTCTCCAACACCTATTGTTTCCTGATTTTTTAATGATTGCCATTCTAACTGGTGTGAGATGGTATCTCATTGTGGTTTTGATTTGCATTTCTCTGATGGCCAGTGATGATGAGCATTTTTTCATGTGTCTGTTGGCTGTATGAATGTCTTCTTTTGAGAAATGTCTGTTCATATCCTTTCCCCACTTTTGGATGGGGTTGTTTGTTTTTTTCTTGTATATTTGTTTGAGTTCTTTGTAGATTCTGGAAATGAGCCCTTTGTCAGATGAGTAGATTGCAAAAATTTTCTCCCATTCTGTAGGTTGCCTGTTCACTCTGATGGTAGTTTCTTTTGCTGTGCAGAAGCTCTTTAGTTTAATGAGATCCCATTTGTCAATTTTGGCTTTTGCTGCCGTTGCTTTTGGTGTTTTAGACATGAAGTCCTTGCCCATGCCTATGTCCTGAATGGTACTACCTAGATTTTCTTCTAGGGTTTTGATGGTATTAGGTCTAACATTTAAGTCTCTAATCCATCTTGAATTAATCTTCGTATAAGGAGTAAGGAAAGGATCCAGTTTCAGCTTTCTACTTATGGCTAGCCAATTTTCCCAGCACCATTTATTAAATAGGGAATCCTTTCCCCATTTCTTGTTTTTCTCAGGTTTGTCAAATATCAGATGGTTGTAGATGTGTGGCATTATTTCTGAAGGCTCCGTTCTGTTCCATTGGTCTATATCTCTGTTTTGGTACCAGTACCATGCTGTTTTGGTTACTGTAGCCTTGTAGTATAGTTTGAAGTCAGGTAGCGTGACGCCTCCGGCTTTGTCCTTTTGACTTAGGATTGTCTTGGCAATACGGGCTCTTTTTTGGTTCCATATGAACTTTAAAGCAGTTTTTTCCAATTCGGTGAAGAAACTCATTGGTAGCTTGATGGGGATGGCATTGAATCTATAAATTACCTTGGGCAGTATGGCCATTTTCACAATATTGATTCTGCCTATCCATGAGCATGGTATGTTCTTCCATTTGTTTGTGTCCTCTTTGATTTCACTGAGCAGTGGTTTGTAGTTCTCCTTGAAGAGGTCCTTTACATCCCTTGTAAGTTGGATTCCTAGGTATTTGATTCTCTTTGAAGCAATTGTGAATGGAAGTTCATTCCTGATTTGGCTCTCTGCTTGTCTGTTACTGGTGTATAAGAATGCTTGTGATTTTTGCACATTAATTTTGTATCCTGAGACTTTGCTGAAGTTGCTTATCAGCTTAAGAAGATTTTGGGCTGAGACGATGGGGTTTTCTAAATACACAATCATGTCATCTGCAAACAGGGACAATTTGACTTCCTCTTTTCCTAACTGAATACCCTTGATTTCTTTCTCTTGCCTGATTGCCCTAGCCAGAACTTCCAACACTATGTTGAATAGGAGTGGTGAGAGAGGGCATCCCTGTCTTGTGCCAGTTTTCAAAGGGAACTTTTCCAGTTTTTGCCCATTCAGTATGATATTAGCTGTGGGTTTGTCATAAATAGCTCTTATTATTTTGAGGTACGTTCCATCAATACCGAATTTGTTGAGCGTTTTTAGCATGAAGGGCTGTTGAATTTTGTCAAAAGCCTTTTCTGCATCTATTGAGATAATCATGTGGTTCTTGTCTTTGGTTCTGTTGATATGCTGGATTACGTTGATTGATTTGCGAATGTTGAACCAGCCTTGCATCCCAGGGATGACGCCCACTTGATCATGGTGGATAAGCTTTTTGATGTGCTGCTGAATCCGGTTTGCCAGGATTTTATTGAGGATTTTTGCATCGATGTTCATCAGGGAGATTGGTCTAAAATTCTCTTTTTTTGTTGTGTCTCTGCCAGGCTTTGGTATCAGGATGATGCTGGCCTCATAAAATGAGTTAGGGAGGATTCCCTCTTTTTCTATTGATTGGAATAGTTTCAGAAGGAATGGTACCAGCTCCTCCTTGTACCTCTGGTAGAATTCAGCTGTGAATCCATCTGGTCCTGGGCTTTTTTTGGTGGGCAAGCTATTAATTGTTGCCTTAATTTCAGAGGCTGCTATTGGTCTATTCAGGGATTCAACTTCTTCCTGGTTTAGTCTTGGAAGAGTGTACGTGTCCAGGAAATTATCCATTTCTTCTAGATTTTCTAGTTGATTTGCGTAGAGGTGTTTATAGTATTCTCTGATGGTAGTTTGTATTTCTGTGGGGTCGGTGGTGATATCCCCTTTATCATTTTTTATTGCGTCTATTTGATTCCTCTCTCTTTTCTTCTTTATTAATCTTGCTAGCGGTCTGTCAATTTTGTTGATCTTTTCAAAAAACCAACTCCTGGATTCATTGATTTTTTGGAGGGTTTTTTGTGTCTCTATCTCCTTCAGTTCTGCTCTGATCTTAGTTATTTCTTGCTTTCTGCTAGCTTTTGAATGTGTTTGCTCTTGCCTCTCTAGTTCTTTTAATTGTGATGTTAGAGTGTCAATTTTAGATCTTTCCTGCTTTCTCTTGTGGGCACTTAGTGCTATAAATTTCCCTCTACATACTGCTTTAAATGTGTCCCAGAGATTCTGGTATGTTGTATCTTTGTTCTCATTGGATTCAAAGAACATCTTTATTTCTGCTTTCATTTCGTTATGTACCCAGTAGTCATTCAGGAGCAGGTTGTTCAGTTTCCATGTAGTTGAGCGGTTTTGATTGAATTTCTTAGTCCTGAGTTCTAGTTTGATTGCACTGTGGTCAGAGAGACAGTTTGTTATAATTTCTGTTCTTTTACATTTGCTGAGGAGTGCTTTACTTCCAATTATGTGGTCAATTTTGGAATAAGTGTGATGTGGTGCTGAGAAGAATGTATATTCTGTTGACTTGGGGTGGAGAGTTCTATAGATGTCTATTAGGTCCGCTTGGTGCAGAGATGAGTTCAATTCCTGGATATCCTTGTTAACTTTCTGTCTCGTTGATCTGTCTAATGTTGACAGTGGAGTGTTGAAGTCTCCCATTATTATTGTATGGGAGTCTAAGTCTCTTTGTAAGTCTCTAAGGACTTGCTTTATGAAGCTGGGTGCTCCTGTATTAGGTGCATATATATTTAGGATAGTTAGCTCTTCCTGTTGGATTGATCCCTTTACCATTATGTAATGGCCTTCTTTGTCTCTTTTGATCTTTGATGGTTTAAAGTCTGTTTTATCAGAGACTAGGATTGCAACCCCTGCTTTTTTTTGTTCTCCATTTGCTTGGTAGATCTTCCTCCATCCTTTTATTTTGAGCCTATGTATGTCTCTGCATGTGAGATGGGTCTCCTGAAGACAGCAGACTGATGGGTCTTGACTCTTTATCCAGTTTGCCAGTCTGTGTCTTTTAATTGGAGCATTTAGTCCATTTACATTTAAGGTTAATATTGTTATGTGTGATCTTGATCCTGCCATTATGATATTAACTGGTTATTTTGCTCATTAGTTGATGCAGTTTCTTCCTAGGCTCGATGGTCTTTACATTTTGGCATGTTTTTGCAGTGGCTGGTACCGGTTGTTCCTTTCCATGTTTAGGGCTTCCTTCAGGGTCTCTTGTAAGGCAGGCCTGGTGGTGACAAAATCTCTAAGCATTTGCTTATCTGTAAAGAATTTTATTTCTCCTTCACTTATGAAACTTAGTTTGGCTGGATATGAAATTCTGGGTTGAAAATTCTTTTCTTTAAGAACATTGAATATTGGCCCCCACTCTCTTCTGGCTTGTAGAGTTTCTGCCGAGAGATCTGCTGTCAGTCTGATGGGCTTCCCTTTGTGGGTAACCCGACCTTTCTCTCTGGCTGCCCTTAAGATTTTTTCCTTCATTTCAACTTTGGTGAATCTGGCAATTATGTGTCTTGGAGTTGCTCTTCTGGAGGAGTATCTTTGTGGCGTTCTCTGTATTTCCTGAATTTGAATGTTGGCCTGGCCTGCTAGGTTGGGGAAGTTCTCCTGGATGATATCCTGTAGAGTGTTTTCCAATTTGGTTCCATTTTCCCCCTCACTTTCAGGCACCCCAATCAGACGTAGATTTGGTCTTTTGACATAATCCCATACTTCTTGCAGGCTTTGTTCATTTCTTTTTCTTCTTTTTTCTTTTGGTTTCTCTTCTCGCTTCATTTCATTCATTTGATCCTCAATCGCTGATACTCTTTCTTCCAGTTGATCGAGTCGGTTACTGAAGCTTGTGCATTTGTCACGTATTTCTCGTGACATGGTTTTCATCTCTGTCATTTCGTTTATGACCTTCTCTGCATTAATTAGTCTAGCTGTCAATTCTTCCACTTTTTTTTCAAGATTTTTAGTTTCTTTGCGCTGGGTACGTAATTCCTCCTTTAGCTCTGAGAGGTTTGATGGACTGAAGCCTTCTTCTCTCATCTCATCAAAATCATTCTCTGACCAGCTTTGATCCGTTGCTGGCAATGGGCTGTGCTCCTTTGCAAATTTCTAAGAGTTCTTTAAGTTCTCTGAATTTTTCTTTTTTATTCC
>NW_022310012.1:0-1859 GCF_002776525.5 Piliocolobus tephrosceles
TAATATTGATAGTAAAAATAAAACAAAGGCATTAGAGATTAGAGATTCCCTTACGTGAAGGACAATGTGAAGATATAGGGATGCATGAGTTGTTTGGACTCAGAGTCCAATGAAACGTGTTCCTCAAGGGCAAAGACAAGAAGCATAAGGAAAATACAAAGTTCATGGATGACCACCTGGGCTACCTTGGAACTCATGTGAGACCACTGCAGGCAAAGTGTATCTCGTCCTGGGACTGCCAACCACCCAGCCCCCACTCACCTTCATGAGGTAGGACAGCAGGATAACGGGGAAGGAGTCCAAGCAAGGGATGCAAGACTTGTGTCACACCTGACTCAAAGAAGCACTGCTTCTGATAGATGTTTATCTCCTAACACTGTGCCACCTCTAACTGCCTGGCTGCATGTCTGCCCTCTGTTCTTCTTAGGTCACAGGAGGGACAGACATTACTGTCCACCCATCTGCATACAGAGCCATTGGAGGACGTTACCCTTGTTGCTTCCTCTTTGGAAAGGGACAACATACATGGCAGATGCCATTTTCTGTCTCTTTGGAAAACTTTGCCAGCACATTGAAGGTTTTCTTCAGCCACAGAAAGCAACCTGCTTCAAAGTCTCACCCTCCACAAGTGGCAAGCACACAATTATTAATGGAGGCAAGGGATGCATAGGCTTTGCCATTGGATTCAGTTGGGACAAATAGGGGAGGCCTTCTTAGCTGAACAGCTCTGTCTGTGCGGCCAGTTGACAAAGTCAGGCTGCATTGCCATTAGACTTGTCCATTTGCACATAAGGCTTCCCTCCAATCCTTTCCACAGATGCGGATCCTGACATTACTTCCTAAAAAACATCCAGCACACTAAACTTAATCTATATCCTGCTCCCTGGGAACCAAACCTGTGACAAAAGTGAAAAGTTTCTAGGGAAAATATGGTTTCCTTATCAGACAGGGATCAAATTCTGCTGAGCTAGAAAATAAGGTAAAGTCCGATGCCATCGCATGGTTTTTTTTATTAGGACATTACCACTGCCAGCAAGAATTATGTGCATCAATTCATGGGGACAAAAATCATATTGGTGTGGGATGAGGTTGTTGTGATTTGAGGAGAAATTTTGACGAATGAACTTTACCCTCAACTTGAGTTCAGGAGAGGAGATGAAGATGAAAACAGCTGGAAATCAAAGGTGTCCAAAAACATTTTCCTGGTTTTTCAAAAATCAAATTTCAGGTTGGGAGATACTATGTTTAAATTCTAAAAGGATGTAGCATACTGAGAGGAAATAACTATAGATAAAGTGTCCTTTTTGTAAATAATACACTTTATGGTATGATAGGAGACCACGGGACACAACACCAATTTGGAGTTCAAGAAACTAACAGACATTCTCGATACTCAGCTGTTACGGCAGAGGTGCCGGAATGATGGATGTCCATGTAGCAGTACTTTTTTTTTTTTTTTTTTTTTTGAGACGCAATCTTGATCTGCAACCAGGCTGGGGTGCAATAGTGTGATCTCAGCTCACCGCAACCTCTGCCTCCTTGGTTCAAGAAATCCTCCTGCCTCAGCCTCCCAAGTAGCTGGGAGTACAGGTGCACACCACCACACTCAGCTAATTTTTGTATTTTTAGTAGAGATGGGGTTTCACCATGTTGGCTAGGATGGTCTCGATCTCCTGATCTTGTGATCTGCCCACCTTGGCCTCTCAAAGGGCTGGGATTAGAGGTATGAGCCACTATGCCTGGCCCATGTAGCAGTACTTTTGAACTTAATGGCTGAAAGCACCCAGCTCCAAACTTATGTATTATATTTGGAAAAGAGTACAAATCATGTAATGAATTTTAAAGGGAAGACAAGCCTG
>NW_022310013.1:0-4350 GCF_002776525.5 Piliocolobus tephrosceles
AAAAGACCAAATCTACGTCTGATTGGGGTGCCTGAAAGTGAGGGGGAAAATGGAACCAAATTGGAAAACACTCTACAGGATATCATCCAGGAGAACTTCCCCAACCTAGCAGGGCAGGCCAACATTCAATTCAGGAAATACAGAGAACACCACAAAGATACTCCTCCAGAAGAGCAACTCCAAGACACATAATTGCCAGATTCACCAAAGTTGAAATGAAGGAAAAAATCTTAAGGGCAGCCAGAGAGAAAGGTCGGGTTACCCACAAAGACTGACATCAGACTGACAGCAGATCTCTCGGCAGAAACTCTACAAGCCAGAAGAGAGTGGGGGCCAATATTCAACGTTCTTAAAGAAAAGAATTTTAAACCCAGAATTTCATATCCAGCCAAAATAAGTTTCAAAAGTGAAGGAGAAATAAAATCCTTTACAGATAAGCAAATGCTTAGAGATTTTGTCACCACCAGGCCTGCCTTACAAGAGACCCTGAAGGAAGCCCTAAACATGGAAAGGAACAACCGGTACCAGCCATTGCAAAAGCATGCCAAAATGTAAAGACCATCAAGGCTAGGAAGAAACTGCATCAACTAATGAGCAAAATAACCAATTAATATCATAATGGCAGGATCAAGTTCACACATAACAATATTAACCTTAAATGTAAATGGACTAAATGCTCCAATTAAAAGACACAGACTGGCAAACTGGATCAAGAGTCAAGACCCATCAGTCTGCTGTATTCAGGAGACCCATCTCACATGCAGAGACATACATAGGCTCAAAATAAAGGGATGGAGGAAGATCTACTAAGCAAATGGAGAACAAAAAAAAAGCAGGGGTTGCAATCCTAGTCTCTCAAAAAACAGACTTTAAACCATCAAAGATCAAAAGAGACAAAGAAGGCCATTACATAATGGTAAAGGGATCAATTCAACAGGAAGAGCTAACTATCCTAAATATATATGTACCCAATACAGGAGCACCCAGATTCATAAAGCAAGTCCTTAGAGACTTACAAAGAGACTTAGACTCCCATACAATAAAAATGGGAGACTTCAACACTCCACTGTCAACATGAGACAGATCAACGAGACAGAAAGTTAACAAGGATATCCAGGAATTGAACTCATCTCTGCACCAAGAGGACCTAATAGACATATATAGAACTCTCCACCCCAAATCAACAGAATATACATTCTTCTTAGCACCACATCGCACTTATTCCAAAATTTACCACATAATTGGAAGTAAAGCACTCCTCAGCAAATGTAAAAGAACAGAAATTATATCAAACTGTCTCTCAGACCACAGTGCAATCAAACTAGAACTCAGGACTAAGAAACTCAATCAAAACCGCTCAACTACATGGAAACTGAACTACCTGCTCCTGAATGACTACTGGGTACATATTGAAATGAAGGCAGAAATAAAGATGTTCTTTGAAACCAATGAGAACAAAGATACAACATACCAGAATCTCTGGGACACATTTAAAGTAGTGTGTAGAGGGAAATTTATAGCACGAAATGCCCACAAGAGAAAGCAGGAAAGATCTAAAATTGACACTCTGACATCACAATTAAAAGAACTAGAGAGGCAAGAGCAAACACATTCAAAAGCTAGCAGAAGGCAAGAAATAACTAAGATCAGAGCAGAACTGAAGGAGATAGAGACACAAAAACCCTCCAAAAAATCAATGAATCCAGGGGTTGATTTTTTGAAAAGATCAACAAAATTGACAGACCGCTAACAAGACTAATAAAGAAGAAAAGAGGGAAGAATCAAATAGACGCAATTAAAAATGATAAAGGCAATATCACCACCGACCCCACAGAAATACAAACTACCATCAGAGAATACTATAAACAACTCTACGCAAATCAACTAGAAAATCTAGAAGAAATGGATAATTTCCTGGACACTTACACTCTTCCAAGACTAAACCAGGAAGAAGTTGAATCCCTGAATAGACCAATAGCAGTCTCTGAAATTGAGGCAACAATTAATAGCCTACCCACCAAAAAAAGCCCAGGACCAGATGGATTCACAGCTGAATTCTACCAGAGGTACAAGGAGGAGCTGGTGCCATTCCTTCTGAAACTATTCCAATCAATAGAAAAAGAGGGAATCCTCCCTAACTCATTTTATGAGGCCAACAGCATCCTGATACCAAAGCCTGGCAGAGACACAACAAAAAAAGAGAATTTTAGACCAATATCCCTGATGAACATCGATGCAAAAATCCTCAATAAAATACTGGCAAACTGGATTCAGCAGCACATCAAAAAGCTTATCCACCATGATCAAGTGGGCTTCATCCCTGGGATGCAAGGCTGGTTCAACATTCGCAAATCAATCAACGTAATCCAGCATATCAACAGAACCAAAGACAAGAACCACATGATTATCTCAATAGATGCAGAAAAGGCTTTTGACAAAATTCAACAGCCCTTCATGCTAAAAACGATCAATAAATTCTGTATTGATGGAACGTACCTCAAAATAATAAGAGCTATTTATGACAAACCCACAGCTAATATCATACTGAATGGGCAAAAACTGGAAAAGTTCCCTTTGAAAACTGGCACAAGACAGGGATGCCCTCTCTCACCACTCCTATTCAACATAGTGTTGGAAGTTCTGGCTAGGGCAATCAGGCAAGAGAAAGAAATCAAGGGTATTCAGTTAGGAAAAGAGGAAGTCAAATTGTCCCTGTTTGCAGATGACATGATTGTGTATTTAGAAAACCCCATCGTCTCAGCCCAAAATCTTCTTAAGCTGATAAGCAACTTCAGCAAAGTCTCAGGATACAAAATTAATGTGCAAAAATCACAAGCATTCTTATACACCAGTAAAAGACAAGCAGAGAGCCAAATCAGGAATGAACTTCCATTCACAATTGCTTCAAAGAGAATCAAATACCTAGGAATCCAACTTACAAGGGATGTAAAGGACCTCTTCAAGGAGAACTACAAACCACTGCTCAGTGAAATCAAAGAGGACACAAACAAATGGAAGAACATACCATGCTCATGGATAGGAAGAATCACTATCGTGAAAATGGCCATACTGCCCAAGGTAATTTATAGATTCAATGCCATCCCCATCAAGCTACCAATGAGTTTCTTCACCGAATTGGAAAAAACAGCTTTAAAGTTCATATGGAACCAAAAAAGAGCCCGTATTGCCAAGACAATCCTAAGTCAAAAGGACAAAGCCGGAGGCGTCACGCTACCTGACTTCAAACTATACTACAAGGCTACAGTAACCAAAACAGCATGGTACTGGTACCAAAACAGAGATATAGACCAATGGAACAGAACGGAGCCTTCAGAAATAATGCCACACATCTACAACCATCTGATCTTTGACAAACCTGACAAAAACAAGAAATGGGGAAAGGATTACCTATTTAATAAATGGTGCTGGGAAAATTGGCTAGCCATAAGTAGAAAGCTGAAACTGGATCCTTTCCTTACTCCTTATACGAAGATTAATTCAAGATGGATTAGAGACTTAAATGTTAGACCTAATACCATAAAAACCCTAGAAGAAAATCTAGGTAGTACCATTCAGGACATAGGCATGGGCAAGGACTTCATGTCTAAAACACCAAAAGCAACGGCAGCAAAAGCCAAAATTGACAAATGGGATCTCATTAAACTAAAGAGCTTCTGCACAGCAAAAGAAACTACCATCAGAGTGAACAGGCAACCTACAGAATGGGAGAACATTTTTGAAATCTACTCATCTGACAAAGGGCTCATTTCCAGAATCTACAAAGAACTCAAGCAAATATACAAGAAAAAACAAACAACCCCATCCAAAAGTGGGGAAAGGATATGAACAGACATTTCTCAAAAGAAGACATTCATACAGCCAACAGACACATGAAAAAATGCTCATCATCACTGGCCATCAGACAAATGCAAATCAAAACCACAATGAGATACCATCTCACACCAGTTAGAATGGCAATCATTAAAAAATCAGGAAACAATAGGTGTTGGAGAGGATGTGGAGAAATAGGAACACTTTTACACTGTTGGTGGGATTGTAAACTAGTTCAACCATTATGGAAAACAGTATGGCGATTCCTCAAGGACCTAGAACTAGATGTACCATATGACCCAGCCATCCCACTACTGGGTATATACCCAAAGGATTATAAATTATGCTACTACAAAGACACATGCACACGTATGTTTATTGCGGCACTATTCACAATAGCAAAGACTTGGAATCAACCCAAATGTCCATCAGTGACAGACTGGATTAAGAAAATGTGGCACATATACACCATGGAATACTATGCAGCCATAAAAAAGGATGAGTTTGCGTCCTTTGTAG
>NW_022310014.1:0-3542 GCF_002776525.5 Piliocolobus tephrosceles
TCTTTACTCCTCACACTTACTGTAAGACATTAGTAAAATAAGAAATTAAAAGTCACACGAATCCCAACCAAAAAAAAAAAAAAGCAACTCAATATATTTCACTAAATGAACTGCAGGAATTACATCAGAAATCTGAAAGCTAAAGAAAAAAAGATTATATAACTAAGCTTAAAAAAGTAGTCATCTACATTAAACAAGTAGTCATCTACACTGTTACTTGAAGTTCATGAGCATAAGGTAGGGATCGTTACATTTTCTCTTGGAATATGATTTCTGTTGAGATCTAAACCATCATTAACGTTCCACATACAAGGTGACTCTAGGACTGGCCTTGTACTATGAGCAGTGGATAAAGATCTGGTCCTCCCTCTCTATATCAGAGGCTTGGTCGCCTCTACTACCCTTTCATGAGTTCTGTGAAGAGTACAAGAGACGAATGCTTAGTATTTCGGTTTTTTTTCCTAAATAATTCCTCCATAATTTGCATTTTGATGGCATTCCTAGCAACAGTGTTTTAACTATGAAAATAGGTCAGAACATGACTACTGTATGCAATTATAGTTTTGAAGTTGTCCTAAAGAAGTATGTGGGGGATTTCTAGGGGGATTTCTAACAAATAGGTCATTCAAAAAAGTGGGGAGTGGGGAGAAATGACGATCAATGATATATGGCTTAACAGATAACACTTGCTGCCTTCTGGTTCTGAGAATGCCATTAGAAATACTGATATATAAAGGAGAACTACATGAGATGATGAATATGTTAATTTGCTTGACTATAACCACTTCACTGTGTATAAACATATCAAAATATCATGTTGTATTCCTTAAATATATGCAATAAAATAAATTAAATGAAAATAAGCTAGAGATACTCGTATTTAGTAAACCAGTGTAGAGATTTAAAAAATAAAACCCCTCAAAGACATTTTCAAGCATTTACTTTTACCATGTTTGTACATTTCACTCATTATGTGGGAAAAATTATGCATTTGGCACTGAGGTATCATTCACAGCAACACCTTCTAGGGGAGGATGAGATAGCGGAGCTGGTGACCAAAGAGATCTAAAGCAGCTCCAAAGGCAATTAGCTCCTAACATTGTGAGCAAGCTATTGGAGGTGGGGCCTGCCCATTCTGGCTTCCATACATCCCCTCAGGCTGACTGAGGTGTTATTTTTAGCCATTTGTGAATTATACTTCCCTTTATTCCTGTGTTAATCATTCCCTATTTCACAAGTATATCTTTATGTAGAATGGCAAAACTAGACAGGATATTTTGTCTCCAGGTGCCCTCTTGTGATAATAGCAAAGATCACAATCAAGGAAAGTTAATTTACCGAGTGCCAGAATGTGCCAAGAGTAGCAAGACTTGACCCTTTCAGTTTAAGTTGTAATCATTCAGAAAACAGTAAATTAATATTTATATTTAGGGGAATGCTAACTAGCAAATTTATAACAATATCACTGTCTGAATGATAAAGCTTCAAAATATACTTAGCCGAGAGACTAATTAGTCAGGTTATCAACCATCTGGGGAAGAGACATCAACTGTCCTGGCGTAACATTTGAAAGGTAAATTCATTTAACAATATCATTTCCCAGAATTGTATAATCTAGTTAGCTTTCAGTTCCCAGTAATCTCATAAATCCATCTCACTAAAAATTATGCTTTGGAGGCAAATTAATGAGCTTAAGTTATTTTCCATGATTCTATGTTTTGACTTACTTGTTTAGTTCATTGGACAAGGATTCTCTAACTTGTAATTCTTCAAAATACAGTTGCTTGTGTTTTTTCAATTCTGTTTTATCAAAGTATCCTTGAGTTTTCATTTTGGAGAGTTCGGATTCTAGATTTTTAATTTTCAGTTCCCCCTCATATCGTATGGATGCAATATTATGTGCTGTTTACTGCTCTAACTCTTCTGGAGAGGCTGTTTGTGTCTAAAACATAGTAAAGGGACACAATTTTAAAATAATTATGACCGGAATGATTACTGTATGTTTGTTTACTTTAGTTTTGCGTCAGCAACTCAGAGAGCAGTTTTAAATATGTGAAAAAAGAAGCTGAAATGTAAGATATTTATCATCACTATCAACCAAATTGATAATTTAATCTGAATTATTAAAAAATTGAATCATTCTTATGTGAGTACTCATGTAATCTCATGATTCAAAGACCAACAGAATCAATTTAAAATGTAAACAACTGAACAATGTGACTGGCTTAAGAGCAATTCAAAGGTATGGTCTAATTTCTAAATAACAATTTTTTTCCTCATAATCCTCTTTTGTGCCAACTCTTCTTAATAAGCAAATGGTTTTCTAATGAGAATCATTATTCTGAAAGATCAGTTTGTTGTAATAATGATGGAAATGAAGAAACTGAAACAGAGAAACAGGTGCTAGCTTCCTTCTAGAAATCTACAAAACAAATTGCTCTAAGAGAAATAGAGGACATACATTCAATATACATATCCAAAATATAATCTGCAGTGAAATGAATGAAAGAACATTAAAGATAAATAAACTAATCTTTAAGAATAGATTCAGTTCTTTTAATTTTTTTATCTCCTGTGTTGCTTGTTCTTTAGTCTCCCTTTTATAATGTTCAAATCGTACACCTTCCACCATATTTCTTTCCATATGACTTTTAAGATTTACTGCTACTTGTTCCAACTTCTTTTTATGCTTCTGAAGTTTCTCACATTTCTTTTGTATTGTTTTCGTAGATAATGAATTCTGTTGAAGAATGTGATTTTACAAAGGTGAGGAGAGAAAGTGGTAGTTTTAAAACACATCTACTAATTGGTTGACATATTTCTCCCATGAATTTCCCCATTGAATACAAGCTGGCCTTCATAACTAGCTTCTAGTGAATATAATGTAATGGAACTATGGTGTCACTTCAAAGGTTAGGTTAGAAAATGTAATACAGCTTCCAGCTGACTTTCTCTCTCTAGAGAAGCTTACCCTTAGAATCCAGCCACCATATACCCTGAGGAAGCCCAAGGCACAGGGTGAATCCTTATGTAGCTGTTCCACTGACTGTCCCAGCTAAAGTCTCAGCCAAAAACCAGTTTCAACTGTCACACAGGTAAATAAACAAGTCCTGATAATTCTAGTCCTCAGCTTCAAGTCACCTTAGCTGTTGCCAACTGGAATAGAAATGAGTTGGCCCCACTGAACCTTGCCTAAAACTGCAGATTCTGAACAAACATTTGAGGTAGTACAGACACAAAGTAAAAGTTATTGTCATTAAAGAAACAATAATAATAAGTACTAAAACACGTAGGATACCTTTGCACCAGCAGGTAGGTAGAGGCTGAAAGAAAAGCTCTAGAGATGAATGAAAATGGAAATCCAAAGGGACTGTTAGTAGAAGCCTGATGGCCCTTGAGCAGAAACCTTTATTGTCATGAGAAAAGTAGATGATGCATTCAATGTGCTGAAAGAAAATTGTGAGCCTGAATATGATACCCAGCAAAGCTACCTTTGAAAAATGAATGAGAAATAAAGTTTTTCTCAGACAAGCAGACACTGA
>NW_022310015.1:0-7052 GCF_002776525.5 Piliocolobus tephrosceles
TTTCTTGAAATCTGCAATGGGACATTTCAAAGCGCATTGAAACTTATGGTAACAAAGGAAATATCCTCAGACAAAAACTAGAAAGAAGCTTTCTGAGAAACTGCTTTGTGATTTGTGAACTCATCTCACAGAGTTACACGATTCTTTCATGGAGTAGTTTGGTTGCACCGTTTTAGCGCAATCTGATAAGGGATATTTTGGATCTCATTGCATCCTATGGTGACTCAGGAAATATCCTCAGTTAAAAACTAGAAAGAAGCTTTCTGAGAAAGTTCTTTGTGATTAGTGGATTCATCTCACAGAGTTACACCTTTATTTTCAGGGAGCAGATTGAAAACACATTTTTTGTGGAATCTACAAAGGGATATTTGCGAGTGCATTGCAGACTGTATTGAAAATGGAAATATATCATAGAAGAACGAGAAAACAGCTTTCTGAGAAACTGCTTATCGATGTGTGAATTCAACTCACACAGTTAAACTGTTCTTTTCATAGAGCAGTTTGCTGGCACTGTTTTCTTGGAATCTGCAATGTCATATTTCAGAGCTCTTTGAAGCCTGCTCTTAAAAAGTACATATCCTCAGACCAAAACTAGACAGAAAGTTTCTGAGAAACTCCTTTGTAATTTGTGAATTCATCTCACAGAGTTACAAGATGTATTCAATGGATCAGTTTGATAGCACTATTTTTGGAGAAACTGAAGAGGAATATTTTGAATTGCAGTGAAGCCTATGGTGACAAAGGAAATAACCTCAGATAAAAAGTAGAAAGAAGCTTTCTGAGAAAGTTTTTCGGATGTGTTAATTCATCTCAAAGGGTCAAACCTTTTGTTTCATGGATGAGATTGCTAACACTGTTTTTGTTGAATCTACAAAGGGATATTTGGGAGCACATTGAGGCCTATGGTGAAAAAGGAAATAACCTCAGATAAAAACTAGAAAGAAGCTTTATGAGAAACTGCTTTCTGATGTGTTAATTCAGCTCACAGAGTTACATGATAATTTTCATGGATCAGTTTGTTAGCAATGTTTTTGTGGAGTCTGAGTGGGCATATTTTGGATGGCCTTAAACCCTATGGGGACTAAGAAAATATCCTCAGATAAAAACTAGGAAGAAGCTTTCTGAGGAACTGCTTTTTGATTTGAGAATTAATTTCACAGAGTTACATGATTCTTTACATGCAGTAGTTTGGTAGCACTCTTTTGAAGGAATCTTAGAAGGGATATTTTGGATCGCATTGAACCCTGTGGTTACTAAGTAAATATCCTCAGAAAAAAACTAGAAGGAAGCTTTCTGAGAAAGTTATCTATGATATGTGAACTCACCTCAGAGAAACACCTTTGTTTTCATGGAGCAGTTTGCTAACAGTGATTCAGTGGAATCTGCAAGGGATATTTGGGAGTACATTGAGGCCTATAGTGAAAAAAAATATATCCTCATAGAAAAAATGAGAAAGAAACTTTCTGAGAAACTGCTTTGTGCCATGTGAATTCAAATCTCAGAGTTACACTGTTCTTTTCATTAAGCAGTTTGTTAACACTGTTTTCTTTTAATCTGCAATGGGACATTTCAGAGTACATTGAAGTTTACGGTGACAAAGGAAATATCCTCAGACCAAAAAAAAAAAAAAAGAAGAACCTTTCTGAGAAACTGCTTTGTGATTTGTGAATTCATCTCACATTGTGAATTACATGACTCTTTTCATGGAACAGTTTGGTAGCACTCTTTTTTAGTAAACTGAGAAGGGCTGTTTTGGATTGCATTGAAGAATATGATGAATAAGGAAATATCCTCAGATAAAAACTAGAAAAATGTTTTCTGAGAAAGTTCTTCGTAATGTGTGAATTCATCTCACAGAGTTACACCTTTCTTTTCATGCCCCAGTTCGCTAACACTGTATTCGTTTATCTGTAAAGCGATATTTTGGAGTGCTTTGAGGCCCATGGCAAAAAAGGAAGTATCCTCACATAAAAACTAGAAAGAAGTTTCTGAGAAACTGCAATGTGATGGGCGAATTCACCTCACAGTGCTACACCATTCTTTTCTTTGAGCCATTTGATAACACGGTTTTGGGGAATCTTCAACAGGATATTTGGGAGTGCATTGAAGCCCATGGTGTAAAAGGAAATATCCCCATAGAACAACTAAAATGAAGATTTCAGAGAAACTGCTTTGTGATGTGTGAATTTAACTAACAGAGTTACCCTGTTCTTTTCATTGAGCAGTTTGCTAACACTGTTTTTGTAGAATCTGCAAAAGGATATTTGGGAGTGCATTGAGGTCTATGGTGACAAAGGTAATATCCTCAGATGAAAAGTAGAAAGAATCTTTCTGAGAAACTGCTTTGTGATTTGTGAATTCATCACACACTGTTACACGATACTTTTCATGGATCAATTTGCTAGCTCTGTTTTTGGGGAATCAGAGAAGGGATATTTTGGATCGCACTGAAGCCTGTGGTGACTAAGGAAATATGCTCAGTTAAAAACTAGAAAGAAGCTTTCTGAGAAAGTTCTTTGTGATGTGTGAATTTCTCTCATGGAGAAACATCTTTCTTTTAATGTAGCAGTTTGCTAACACAGTTTTCATGGAATCTGCAAAGGGATACTTGTGAGCGCATTGAGGCCTATAGTGAAAAAATAAATATCCTCATAAAAAAACTAGAAAGAAGCTTTCTGAGAAACTGCTTAGTGACATGTGAATTCTTCTCATAGAGTGACACTGTTCCTTTCATTGAGCAGTTTGCTAACACTGTACTCTTAGAATCTGCAATGACATATTTTGAAATGCATTGAAGCCTACTTTTAAAAATTAAATATCCCTAGTCTAAAACTTGAAAGAAATTTTCTGAGAAACTCCTTTGCAGTTTGTGAATTCACGTCACAGAGTTACATGATGCTTTCAGTGGATTAATTTGATAGCACTGTTTTTGGGGAATCTGAGAAGTGATATTTTGGAATACATTGAAGCCTATATTGACAAAAGAAATATCCTCAGGTAAAAACTAGAAAGAAGCTTCCTGAGAAATTTATTTGTGATGTGTGAATTTGTCTCCCAGAGTTACACATTTCTTTTCATGGAGCAGGTTGCTAACACTGTTTTCATGGAATAGTAATGGGTTATTTAGGAACACATTGAAACCAATGATGAGAAAGGAAATATCCTCTGTTAAAAACTAGAACGAAGTTTTTTGAGAAACTGCTTTGTGATGGGTGAATTCATCTCACAGAGCTAAATTTTTCTTTTCTTTGAGCTACATGATAACACTGTTTTTGTGGAGTCTGCAATAGGATATGTTGGACTGCATTGAAGCCTATGGTGATAAAGGAAATATCCCCATAGAAAAACCAAAAAGAAGCTTTGTGAGAAACCGCTTTGTGATATGTGAATTCAACACAGTTCTTTGTGATGTGTGAATCCACCTCAGATAGTTACACCTTTCTTTTCATGGAGCAGTTAGCTAACACTGTTTTCGTGGAATCTGCAAAGGTATATTTGGGAGTGCATTGAGACTTATGGTGAAAAAGGAAATATCCTCAGTTAAAAACTAGAAAGAAGCTTTCTGAGAAAGATTTGTGATGTGTGAATTTATTTCACAGAGTTACACCTTTCTTTTCATGGAGCATATTGATAACACTGCTTTTGTGGAATCTTCAAAGAGATATTTGGTACTGTACTGAGGCCTAGGGTGACAAAGGAAATATCCTCATAGAAAAACCAAAATGAAGCTTTCTGAGAAACTGCTTTGTGATATTTGAATTCAACACACAGAATTACACTGTTATTTTCATTGAGCAGTTTGCTTACACTGCTTTCTTGGAATCTGCAATGGGATATTTCGCAGTGCACTAAAGCTTGTGGTGACAAAGGAAATATCCTCTGACATAAACTAGAAAGAAGCTTTCTGAGAAACTGCTTTGTGATTTGTGAATTCATCTCACAGAGTTACACGATTCTTTTAACAGAGCAATTTGGTAGCACTGTTTTCCGGGAATCTGAGAAGTGATCATTTGGATTGCATTGAAGCCTATGGTGACAAAGGAAATATCCTCATATAAAAACTAGAAGGAAGCTTTCTGAGAAACCGCTTTGAGATGTGTTAATTCATCTCACAGTGTTACATTATTATTTTCATGGATCAGTCTGTTACCACTGTTTTGTGGAATCTGAGATAGGATATTTTGGATCACTTTGAAGCCTATGGTGAGAAATGAAATATCCGAAGAGACGAACTAGAAAGAAGGTTTCTGAGTCAGTTCTCTGTGATGTGTGAATTCATCTCACAGAGTTACACCATTCTGTAAATTGAGTAGTTTGCTAACAGTCTTTTTGTGGAATCTGCAAAGGAATATATGGGAGTGCATTGAGGCCTGTGTTGAAAAACAAATATCCTCAGAAAAAAAAGTAGAAAAAACATTCTGAAAAAATACTTCATGATGTGTGAATTTGTCTGACAGATTTACACTGTTCTTTTCATTAAACAGTTTGCTAATACTATTTTCTTGGAATCTGCAATCGGATATTTCAGAGCACATAGATTATGTTGACAAAGGAAATATCCACACATAAAAACTACAAGGAAGGATTCTGAGAAACCTCATTGTGATGTGTTAATTTACCACACAGAGTTACACGATTCTATTCATGAATCAGTTTTTAGCACTCTTTTTGGGGAATCTCAAAAGGGTCATTTTGGATTGCATTGAAGCCTATGGTGTCTAAGGATATAACCTCAGATAAATACTAGATAGAAGCTGTCTGAGAAAGTTTTAAGTGTTGTGTGAATTCATCTCAAAGAGTTATACATTTCTTTTCATGGAACAATTTGCTAACAATTTTTGTGGAATCTGCAAAGGGATATTTGGGAGCGCATTGAGGCCCATAGTGAAAAAGGAAATATCCTCATAGAAAACCTAAAAAGCTTTCTGAGAAACCACTTTTAGATGTGTGTTCAACTCACAGGGTTACACTGTTCTTTTCATTAAGCAGTTTACTAACACTGTTTTCTTGGAATTTGCAATGGGATATTTTGGAGTGCTTTGAAGCTTATTGTGAGAAAGGAAATACCCTCAGACATAAATTAGAAAGAAACTTTCTGAGAAACTGCTTTGTCATGTGTAACTTCATCTCACAATGTTACACGATTCTTTTCATGGATTAGTTTGATAACGCTGTTTTTGAGAAATCTGAAAAGGGATATTTTGGATGGCTTTGAAGGTTATGGTGAAAAGGTAAATATCCTCAGATACAAACTAGAAAGAAGATTTCTGAGAAAGATCTTCATGATGTGTGAAAACATGTGAGAAAGTTCTTTGTGATGTGTGAATTCATCTCACAGAGTTACACCTTTTTTTTTTTTACATTTAGCAGTTTTCTAACACTGTTTCATAGAGTCTGCAAAGGGATGATTTGGAGCGCATTAATTACTATCATGAGAAAGGAAATACCCTCAGATAAAAACTAGAAAGAATTTTCCGAGAAACTGCTTTGTGACGTGTGAATTCTTCTCAGAGTTACACCATTTTTTTTCATTAAGCAGTTTAATAACAGCATTTTCCTGGAATCTGCAGTAGGATATTTGGAAGCGCATTGAAGCCTATGGTGACAAATAAATATCCTCATATAAAGCCAAATAGAGGCTTTGTGAGAAACTGCTTTGTGATATGTAAATTCATCTGACAGAGTTACACTGTTCTTTTCATTGATCAGTATGCTAAACTGTTTTCTTGGAACCTGCGGGGGATTTTTCAGAGCTCATTGAAGCTTATGGTGACAAAGGAAATACCCTCAGACAACAAGTAGAAAGAAGCTTTCTAAGGAACGGCTTTGTGATTTCTGAATTCACCTCACAGAGTTACAGGAATCTTTTTGTGGTGCAGTTTGGTATCCCTGTTTTTGGTGAATCTGAGAAGGGATATTTTGGATTGCATTGAAGCCTACACTGTCAAAGGAAATATCCTCAGATTAAAACTAGAAAGAAGCTTTCAGAGAAACTTCATTGCGATGTGTGAATTCATCTCACAGAATTACAACTTCCTTTTCATGGAGCAATTTCCTAACACTATTATTGTGGAATCTGCAAAGGGATATTTGGGAGTGCATTGAGGTCTATGGTGAAAAAGGACATATCCTCATAAAATCTATAAAGAAGCTTTCTGAGAAACTGCTTTGTGATGTGTGAAATCAACTCACAGAATTACAATGTTCTTTTCATTGAGCAGTTTGCTGACATGGTTCTCTTGGAATCTGCAATGGCATAGAATTTTTATGGAATATGCAAAGGGATGTTCGGAATATCCTTGAGGCCTATGGAGAAAAATGAAATTACTTCACATAATAACTGGAAAGAAGCTTTTACAGAAACAGTTTTGTGATGTGTGTATTCGTCTCATAGACTTTAACCTTTTTGTTGATTGAGCAGTCCGTCATCACTGTTTTTGTGATATCTGAGAAGAGTTATTAGGGAGTATATTGAAGCCTATGTTGACAAAGGAAATATAATCAGACAAAAAACAAAAAGAACATTCTGAGAAACTGCTTTGTGATATGTGAATTCATCTCACACATTTACCCCTTTATTTTCATGGAGCCTTTTGCTAACACTATTTTTGTGGAATCTGCAAAAGTATATTCAAAAGCGAATTGAGGCAAATGGTGAAAAAGGACATATCCTCAGGGAAAAAAAAAAAAAAAAACTAGAAAGAAGCGTTCCGAGAAACTGCTTTTTGGTTTGTGAATCCATCTCACAGCATTACACGATGCTTCCAATGGATCAGTTTGATAGCACTGTCTTTGGGGAATCTGAGAAGAAATATTTTGGAATGCATTGAAGCCTATGGTAGCAAAGGAAATATCCTCAACTAAAATCTAGAAAGAAACTTTCTGAGAAACTACTTTGTGATGTGTGAATTCATCTCACGGAGTTACAGCATTTTTTTCATTGAGAAGTGTACTCATATTTTTTCGTGTAATCTGCTATGGGATATTCCAGAGTGCATTGGGGCATATGGTGAAAAAGGAAATATCCTCAGATAAAAACTAGAAAGAAGATT
>NW_022310016.1:0-5508 GCF_002776525.5 Piliocolobus tephrosceles
AACAAATGGAAGAACAAATCATGCTCATGGATAGGAAGAATCAATATCGTGAAAATGGCCATACTGCCCAAGGTTATTTATAGATTCAATGCCATCCCCATCAAGCTACCAATGAGTTTCTTCACAGAATTGGAAAAAACTGCTTTAAAGTTCATATGGAACCAAAAAAGAGCCCGCATTGCCAAGACAATCCTAAGTCAAAAGGACAAAGCCGGAGGCGTCACGCTACCTGACTTCAAACTATACTACAAGGCTACAAGGCTACAGTAACCAAAACAGCATGGTACTGGTACCAAAACAGAGATATAGACCAATGGAACAGAACGGAGCCCTCAGATATAATGCCACACATCTACAACCATCTGATCTTTGACAAACCTGACAAAAACAAGAAATGGGGAAAGGATTCCCTATTTAATATATGGTGCTGGGAAAATTGGCTAGCCATAAGTAGAAAGCTGAAACTGGATCCTTTCCTTACTCCTTATATGAAGATTAATTCAAGATGGATTAGAGACTTAAATGTTAGACCTAATACCAGAAAAACCCTAGAAGAAAATCTAGGTAGTACCATTCAGGACATAGGCATGGGCAAGGACTTCATGTCTAAAACACCAAAAGCAATGGCAGCAAAAGCCAAAATTGACAAATGGGATCTAATTAAACTAAAGAGCTTCTGCACAGCAAAAGAAACTACCATCAGAGTGAACAGGCAACCTACAGAATGGGAGAAAATTTTTGTAATCTACTCATCTGACAAAGGGCTGATTTCCAGAATCTACAAAGAACTCAAACAAATATACAAGAAAAAAACAAACAACCCCATCCAAAAGTGGGGAAAGGATATGAACAGACATTTCTCAAAAGAAGACATACATACAGCCAACAGACACATGAAAAAATGCGCATCATCACTCGCCATCAGGGAAATGCAAATCAAAACCACAATGAGATACCATCTCACACCAGTTAGAACGGCAATCATTAAAAAATCAGGAAACAACAGGTGTTGGAGAGGATGTGGAGAAATAGGAACACTTTTACACTGTTGCTGGGATTGTAAACTAGTTCAACCATTATGGAAAAGAGTATGGCAATTCCTCAAAGATCTAGAACTAGATGTACCATATGACCTTGCCATCCCACTACTGGGTATATACCCAAAGGATTATAAATTATGCTACTACAAAGACACATGCACACGTATGTTTATTGCGGCACTATTCACAATAGCAAAGACTTGGAATCAACCCAAATGTCCCTCAGTGACAGACTGGATTAAGAAAATGTGGCACATATACACCATGGAATACTATGCAGCCATAAAAAAGGATGACTTTGCGTCCTTTGTAGGGACATGGATGCAGCTGGAAACCATCATTCTTAGCAAACTATCACAAGAAGAGAAAACCAAACACCGCATGTTCTCACTCATAGGTGGGAACTGAACAATGAGCTCACTTGGACTCGGGAAGGGGAACATCACACAATGGGGCCTATCATGGGGCGGGGGGAGGGGGGAGGGATTGCATTGGGGAGTTATACCTGATATAAATGATGAATTGATGGGTGCTGATGAGTTGATGGGTGCAGCACACCAACATGGCACATGTATACATATGTAACAAACCTGCACGTTATGCACATGTACCCTAGAACTTAAAGTATAAAAAAAAAAAAAAAATGGGCCGATTTGCTACCAAAAATTATGTATCATGGTGCTTTAACATCAAATGCCCATGGTTCCTTAATGAGGCCCCCTTCTGAAACCAGTGGCACTGGAATCCCAAGAAAAGTTAATGCTCCTTTAAAATAAATAGAAGTTTCAGGATTTCTACTGAGCTACAGGAAGCCTAGCCTTAGTTTTCCTGAAATCTAGGCTACCTTCTCTCTAGGTACTGGATCGTAGGAAAGGTTATCACTGTGGGATATGGGAGATGCAGAAAATAAAGAGTTTTAAGAAAGAAGAAGAAAAAAAAAAAACTTTTGTCTAGAATATGTAAACTACACTTACAATTCAATAATAAATATGTAAACAGGCACATTTAAAATGGGCAGAAAATTTGAATATTTTCCCAAAATAATATAAAAATGAGCAGAAAGCACTTAAGAAAATACACAATATTAACCATTAAAAAAATGCAAAACAAAACCACAATGAGATAGCATTTCACACCTAGTGTGAATGGGATGGCTGTAATAAAAAAGACAGATAATAATTACATTGATAATGATGTAAAACATTAGAATCCTGTTAGGCTCTTGGTAGAAAATGTCAAACGATACAGCTGTTATTGAAAATCGCTTGGCAGGTCCTTAAAAATAGTTATACAAACTGGGTGCAGGGGCTCATGTGTATAATCCCAGCACTTTGGAAATTGGAAGTGGGAGGATTGCTTGAGTCCAGGAGTTTAAGGCCTACCTTTGCAACATGGTGAAACCCTGTCTCTACAAAAAATAGCCGGGTGTGGTGGTGTGTGCCTGTAGCATCAACTACTCAGGAGGCTGAGGTGGGAGGATGGCATGAACTCAGGGAGGTGGAGGTTGCAGTGAGCTGAGATCACACCATTGCACTCCAGCCTGGGCAATAGAGCCAGACCTTGTCTCCCAAGCAAACAAACAAAAAAGTTAAACATGGAATTATTATATAATCTAGAAGTTCCACACCTAGTTATATATCAAGAGAAATGAAAATATATGTACACATAAAAATGTGTACATGGATGTTTATAGCCACGTTATTCATAATAATAAAAAATGGAAGCTGTGCAAATGTCCATCATCTGAAAACAGGATAATTAATATTCAGTGTATTCACAAAATGGAATATAATCAGAAATAAAAGGAGGTGAAGTACTAACACATGCCCAAACACGATGGCCCTTAACAACATAATACCAAGAGAAATATGAAAGAAGCCAGTCACAAAGGCCAAAAATTATACTTACATATTTATATTATATGTCCATAATTGAAACATCTATAGAGAAAAAATAATAATAAATTTGTAGTTGCCTAGGGATATGCGGGTCTGAGGGAAATTGGAACAATTAATATCCATAACCTTTTCATTATAATGGGAATGTTTTAAAAGTGATTATAGTAATGGCTCCATAACTTTTTGAACATAGTAAAAAATGTTAAATTGCACACATTAAATGGGCAACCGTCATAGTAAGTGAGTTATATCTCAAAAAAGCTATGTAAAAAATAAAACAACTAATTGGAAATGTAATTACACAATAGATTATAATATAATGTATTTGTATCACCATTATATGCATAACTACTTTTTATTTTGTCTCAAAAACTGTTTTCTGGACCATAGTTTCAAGCTTCTAAGGGTAACAGTGAAACATTATAGTACTCATTATTATATAATACTAAGTACATTACTTATACTATGATGTGCCATCATAATTTTCATTTTACTTAATGTCATCATGTCAATATTTCACTTCACTTTATCTTTCTCATGATTTTTGCATTACTATTATTATTATTTATGTATTTATTTATGTATTTATGTATTTATTTATTTATTTTTGAGATGGAGTCTCGCTCTGTTGCCCAGGCTGGAGTGCCGTGGCGCAGACTGGGCTCACTGCAAGCTCCCTCTCCTGGGTTCACCCCATTCTCCTGCCTCAGCCTCCCGAGCAGTTGGGACTACACGCACCCGCCACTGTGACCAGCTAATTTTTTGTAGTTTTTAGTAGAGACGGGGTTTCACCATGTTAGCCAGGAAGGTCTCAATCTCCTGACCTCGTGATCCGCCCGCCTTGGCCTCCCAAAATGCTGGGATTGCAGGCGTGAGCCACCGCGCCCGGCCGATTTTTGCATTATTTTAAGTGAGATGATATGCATGGTATGAATCTGAGTATCATAACATATTCTACATTCTAAGCAGTGATCATTGCAGGAGCTCAGCCCTATATATTATGAGCCCTTGAATGGTGTCCCTAAAGCCACTTCAGGTGTGTCAGAACCTAGAGGAACTGTTTACTCATGGTTACAGTTTATTACAATTGAATGGATACAGATTAAAGAGAGCCAAGGCCAAAAAAGCATGGAGACAAGTTCAGGAAATGTTCACAGGTAAACCAAGAAGAAGTGGAGGATAATTCGAATCCCTATGGTTCAATGCTTTCATACCTAGAGAAAAAATAAAAATAGAGGTAGGAGTGGAGGAAAAATAGTATCCCTAGGGTTTAATGTTTTCTTATCTAAAAAAAATAAATAAATAAAGGAAAGTAGATTGTACATATACAAATACTGATTTTTTTCACCTTTTGATGGTAGTTGTTCAGTGGATAATGTGTATCTGCATAAACTGGCAGAAGGGAAAAGCATGGACAACTTTCTTGACTCCCTATGTCTCCACTCAACTCAAAGCAAAACAAATCAATCATCAATCCTGCCAATACTCTCATCTTTGTATTTAAATAGACTCTCCTATTTTGTACTTTTTCACTTTCTCCTTATTATAATCATATTTAAGTTCCCAGCATCAGGAATCTGACTTCCTGCTAGTGTCTTCTCGGGCAGATATATAGAACTATTTTGAGTAACTTTATTTTATCAAAGCAAATGATGACAAACATTTATAAATATAAAATTAATTCAAATAATAATAATAATAAATGCTAACAACCATGTCCTCAGAGAGGACAGGCACCGGTGTAACAGAAGGATCCAGAGGCCATCTCTCTAGACGTCTAGCTATAAATCAATACTTCATTGGCAAAAAGGAATGTAAATTTTATTTTAAAATAAATAATGCATAAAGGAATAGATGAATGAATATATATACACATACATATATGGAATATATGGACACATTAATAGATATGAGAATGGTGTACAGAAGTTACTTAATTCCCATTGTAGCTGTCCATATACAGGAGAGTTTAGTCTGGGTCTCATTTTCCTAAAATGTGAGATAATACATATTATTGATATTTTGAGCACCATTTCAGTTCTAAGCTAATTCCCTGACCAAAGCAGTGGTAATTGAATGAAAGCAACATATAACTTAAGCATTTATTCTTGTTTTTCTGAGTAAAAAAAATCAAATCCTGAAATATTTATGAGACTAAAACAAACACAATAATCCAACATCTATAATAAACTATGACATGGATCTTTTTATTTATAAAAATACATGATAATTTTAGACAAATTAGCTACTATTTAGGCAGAATATTTTAAAAATCTGATAATGTTTTACAACTCCTTTTTCCCCTTAATTTGGTTTCAGTACCTTCAGGCTATTTGCACTTTCCAGATGTTTAAGGAAGCAAAGCAGCTGGAAGTGGTAAATAAATGCTTCTTAAATTTAAGTAGACCTTAAATAGAGACTTGTTGTAGTATAATTTTAGTTAAATAAATACTTAACAGATTACTTTTTTCTGATCTAAATGGAAAACTAGCATCAAATACATATAGAAGCCATGCAATTTTTCATGACTTTTTCAAACTACAAAATAAAAGTTCAAAATTATGATATGA
>NW_022310017.1:0-3049 GCF_002776525.5 Piliocolobus tephrosceles
CTGTTTTATTAAGTGAAATAATGTATAAAATGTATTAATAAAAAATAAAATTAAATAACTTGAAATAAATATTTACAAATGTAAAATTACTATTAGTTCCATTGGTTATCTCTTCAAACAATGTAGTTAAGTTTGATGTTGCATTGTTATTATCTAAAGGATTTCTTTCTGCCATAATATTGAATTATGTTATTCCGATAATAAAAATAAATCAAAAAAAAAAAAAAAAAAATAATATATAGTATTATAAATATCTTTTATTTGGTATGATAATAATACGTGTTATATAAAACTATAAAATAAAAAAAAAATTTAAATATATTTAAAAAAAAAGATGTTAAAATGCGTGTTATGCAAAACTATCAAATGTTTTTATGTATTTCGTTATAATATAAAGTATTTTAATTTAAAAATATAAAAAAATAATTATAAATGTACATAATGTACATAATTAATTATGACACATTAACAATAATAACATTAAAATATGAAACACCACATCTCATAAATTAATATTTTTTAATAATATTAGTGGTTTCTAATACATTTATGAGGATGCGGCTTATGTTTTTTACATTATTAATGTGCATGCAAGTTTCTATAAAATAATGTATATATACATTGTTTTATTTTTTTTAACTCGTATCTTTTTTTACATGAAGCCACTTATGATGCATTTTAAGTGATAAAGGCAATAGTTTTACAATTGTTTATTTACAGGAATTTTTTTTTTTTTTTTTTTTTAACAATACTAAATGTTAATTGACAGAACTATGTTTTATTTTGTTATTATAAAATTGTTATGTACGTATATATTTTAAATAAAAAGTATTAATTGTGATACATTGACCTTTAACTTTTTTTTTGAAAATTATAATATCGAAATTGTATGCAAATCCATTTTGATTTTTTTAAATATAAGGCAACTGTTCCGATGTTGTAATGACGTAAAAAATATTATTTTTATTGACAACATATTAATTAATTTTTTTTTTATTAATGTTATTATTTTAAAACTTTGCTTACACACATTTGATGTTTCACATTTATTAAAATTGTAAGAGTTATTAATATACATTGAACCATTACAAAAATTTTTTACAATTTTCAAATTTGCATAGACGTTGATCAACTTTGTTCACTATTTGCGTGACTATTTCTATCTCTTCCATATTCTATATCTATAATTGTAGCTTACTGACTATTTTCTTTATCATTTCTCGTTCTCAATTTTGGTATAGCACCTGCTTAAACTGTCTGATTAATAATTGTATTTATATTAACTTCAAAAAAAAGTAAATTTTTTGATTTTGAAATGTAAGTAAAGCCTAAATTTTAATGTATTGTATATTACTTGATGTAGATACGCGTTATGTAACAGTACAAGACCCATCTGAGTCATAAATAAAACTGAGTTTGGGTTCTACTATCAACATTATCTTTATTAGATTCATTCATATATTTAGAACTTTCTGGCTGCCTTATTGCAAAACCATTCATTGCATAAAATTCCTGCATAACATTGATAATATTATTTAAAATAATAGCTGAGTAATGCGACTTATGAATTTTATTTTCAGCCACATTCTAACAAGCATCAATATTAAATTCATTTGCAGTTGCAATGGATGATGCATGAATGTTATATTTATTTTAGAAAAAGAATAGGTGATACGTTATTATCATATCCTGTAACAGATACTAATAATGTTGTGTCATCAATAGATTCATTTTCAACTTCTGAAATTCATGGTAAATAATCGTATATAAAATGACATATACCAACATACACTGACTCATTACAAATAGTAGTCGAAATTAAAGTTGCACTTATATCATTACTTTTTTTAACTATACTCATCAATTTTATTTTCTAAGTTCATGTTATTTAGATGTCTATTATCAACATCTGCAATGTTTTGTGTTTCCACAACCATTTTCATTTATTGTTATGTTTGCAACAACTGTTGTTAACGCATCAGTCTCATATTCAGTATTATTACCCAAGTCATACACCCTTATAAAAGCCTTGTTAAAAAAAAAAAAAAAAATGTTGTGTTACATCTTTAACTACGACATAATTTTTTTTTCTATTTTCGTACGTTTCAACATAAAAAAATAAAATAAAATAATAAATATAAAAAAAATATTACAAATCATGTACACAAGTAATGAATCAATTATTATGTATATTTTACTATATATTATATCATCTTATTTATAGTAAGATTTTTAAAACATTAATAGAAGAGACTTTAGTTATAGTAATAAAAATTATAAATTTTAAAAATCATATGATTGAAAAATATAACCAAACGTATATAAAGTTGTTAACTTTCTTATTTTGGTTAATATTTGATTACTATGTTTAATTTATACATGGTAATATATAACATTAATATAAGCTAATTTTACTAAGAATACTTCGTTAAATCGATAAAATTTGAATTTATATACCATATATGATTGTAGAAATATATATACCTATAATATAATACTTCAAATTCTAACTCCTAACCTTAAGGTGATATAATTTTTTAATTAATAACATAATGACTATTATTAATAGTATTATTTATAACTTTATTTTACCTACCACTTCACTTTTACTCTGAATTATTACAATCTTATTCATTTAAATCATTATTTACATTAACTTCTTCATTTTCATGATCACCATCATTTGGACCATTATCTACATTACCTTCTCCATTTTCATTATCACCACTATTTAAACTATTATCAACGCTACCTCTCCATCTTCATTATTTCCATCATTTGAACCATCATGTACACTACCTTCTCCATTTTCATTATCACCACCATTTGAAACATGATGTAAAAGGTTTCCTTCATTTAACAAAATCATATACATACTTTGAACATATTCTGGTGAACTATATGTGTTTCAGGAAGATCCAAATTGATTTGTAAGTGTGTTAACCAATTTTGGTGGTTATCTTCCTGCTGACCATCTAATGCTCCGTTATTTGGCTCATGATCTGGACCAAAACCATTAGAATAACCTAAGTAATGCGCGCTTGTGAGC
>NW_022310018.1:0-4543 GCF_002776525.5 Piliocolobus tephrosceles
CATCTCACAGAGATACACCATACTTTTCATGGATCAATTTGGTAGCAGTATTTTTGGAGAATCTGAGAAGGGATATTTTGGATAGCATTGAAACCTATGGTGACAAAGGAAATATTCTCAGATAAAAACTAGAAAGAAGCTTTCTGAGAAACTACTTTCTGATGTGTAAATTCATCTCACAGAGTTACACCTTTATTTTCATGTAGCAGTTTGCTAAAACTCTTCATGGAGTCTGCAAAGGAATATTTGGTAAGACATTAAGTCCTGTGGTGAAAAAGGGAAATTTCCTCTGATAAAAACTGGAAACAATATTTCTGAGGAACTGCCTTGTGATGTGTGAATTCATCTCACAGAGTTACATTGTCCTTTTCATTGACCAGTTTGCTTACACTGTTTTCTTGGAATCTGCAATGTGATATTTTGGAGTGCCTTGAAGCTTAGGGTGACAAAGTAATTATCCTCAGACAAAAAATAGAAGGAAGCTTTCTGAGAAACTGCTTTGTAATTTTTGAATTCATCTCACAGGGTTACACGATTCTATTCATGGAGCAGTTTGGTAGCATTATTTTTGGAGAATCTGAGAAGGGATATTTTGAAATGTGTTGAAGTGTATGGTGACAAAGGAAATATCAGCAGAAAGAAACTAGAAAGTTGCTTCTTGAGAAAGTTCTTTGTGATTTATGAATTCCCATCATAGAGTTATCCCTTTCTTTTCTTGGAATTGTTGGGTAGTACTGTTTTGGGAGAATCTGAGAATGCATATATTTTATCACATTGAAGCATATAATGACAAAGGAAATATCCTCAGATAAAAATTCAAAAGAAGCTTTCGAGAAACTTCTTTGCGATGCATGAATTTACTTCACAGTGTTACACGATTTTTTTCATGGAGGAGTTTTCTACCACCGCTTTCATGGAATTTGCAAATGGATATTTGGGAGTGCATTGAGGCCTATGGTGAAGAAGGAAATATCCTCAGATAAAAACTAGAAAGGAGTTTTCTGAGAAACCTCTTTGTAATATGTGAATTCATCTCATAGAGTAACACCATTCTTTTCATGGAACAGTTTGGTAGCACTGTTTTTGGGGAATCTGAGAAGGGATATTTTGGGTTGTATTGAAGTCTATGTTGACAAAGGAAATATCCTCAGATAAAAACTAGAAAGAAGCTTTCTGAGAAACTGCTTTGTGATTTGTGTATTCATCTAATACAATTATTTTCATGGAGCAGTTTAGTAGCACTGTTTTTGGGGAATCTGATTAGGGATATTTTGGATCGCATTGAAGCCTATTGTGACAAAGGAAATATCTTCAGATAAAAGCTATAAAGAAAATTTCTGAGAAATTCCTTTGTAATTTGTGAATTGATGTCACAGTTACACCTTTCTTTTCATGGAGCAGTTTGGTAGCACTATTTTGGGGGAATCTGAGAAGGGATACTTTGGATAACAATGAAAACTCTCGTGGCCAAGGAAATATCCTCAGTTAAAAACTAGAAGGACGCTTTCTAAGAATCTTCTTCATGTTGTGTGAATTCATCTCACAGAGTTACACCTTTTTATTCATGGACAAGTTTTCTAACAGTGTTTTCCTGGAATCTGCAAGGGATATTTAGGAGCTCCTTGAGGTCTCAATGGGAAAAAGAAATATCCTCAGATAAAAATTAGAAAGAAACTTTCTGATAAACTCCTTTGTAATGGATGAATTCATCTCACAGAGTTACACTGCTCTTTGCATTGAGTAGTTTGCTTAAAATCTGCAATCTGATATTTCAGAGTGCATTGAAGCCTATGGTGACAAAGGAAATGTTCTCAGATAAGTTTCTGAGAAACTTCTTCATGGTGAGTGAATTCATCTCACTGAGTTAGCTCTTTCTTTTCATGGAGTAGTTTGGTAACATTGTTTTTGTGGAATCTGCAAAGGGATATTTGGGAGTGCATAGAGTCCAATGGCAAAAAAGGAAATATCTTCAGGTACAAACAGGAGAGAAGCTTTCTGAGAATCTCCCTTGTGATGTGTGCATTCATCACATAGATCTAAACGTTTCTGTTGAGGGAGCACTTTGGCATCACTGTTTTAATCATTGAAGACTTCATCATTGAAATCTATATTGACAAAGGAAATATCCTCAGGTAAAAACCAAAAGGAAGCTTACTGTGAAACTGCTTTGTGATGTGTCAATTCATCTCACAGAGTTACACTGTTTTTTTCATTGAAAAATTTGTTAACACTTTTTTCGTTTAATCTGCATTTGGATATTCAGGAGCGCATTGAGGAATATGGTGAAAATGGAAATATCTTCAGATGAAAACTAGAAATAATCTTCCTGAGAAATAGCTTTCGGATATGTAAATTTATTTCACAGTGTTACACCATTCTTTTCATGGAGCAGGTTGGTAGCACTGTTTTTGTGGTATCCGAGAATGGATACTTCGGATTGCATTGAACACTAGGTTGACAAAGCAAATATACTCAGATAAAAACTAGAATGAAGCTTTCTAACAAACTTCTTTTTGATGTGTGAATTCATCTCACGGAGTTACACTATTCTTTTCTTGGATCAGGTTGCTAAAACTGCTCTCGTGAAATCTGCAATAAGATATTTGGGAGCACATTGAAGCCTATGGTGTCAAAGGAAATATCCTCAGACAAAAAACCAAAGTGAAGCTTTATGAGAAACCGTATTGTGATGTGTTAATTCATCCTGCAAATTTACACAGTTCTTATCATGGAGCAGTTAGGAGACACTGTTTTTGTGGAGTCTGCAGAGGGATATTTGTGAGCTCATTGAGGCCTATGGTGAAAAAGGAAAACTGCTTTGTGATTTGTGAATTCATCTCACAGAGTTACACGATTCTTTTCATGGAGCAGTTTGGTAGCACTACTTTTGGGGATCCCGAGAAGGGATATTTTGTATCGCATTGAGGCCTATGGTGACGAAGGAAGTATCTTCAGATAACAACTAGAAAGAATCTTTCTGAGAAAGTTCTTTGTGATGTGTGAATTCATCTCAGAGAGTTATAGTTTTCTTTTCATGGAGCAGTTTGCTAACACTGTTTTCTGGGAATATGCAAAGGGATATTTGGGAGCGCCTTCAGGTCAATCTTGAAAAAGGGAGTATCCTCAGATAAAAACTTGGAAGTAGTGTTCTGAGAAACTGCTTTATGATGCGTGAAATCATCTTACAGACTTACACTATTATTTGCATTGAGCAGTTTGCTTACTCTGTTTTTTTGGAATCTGCAATCTAATTTTTCAGAGTGCATTGAAGCTTGTGGTGACAAAGGAAATACCCTCATAGAAGAAGAAAAAGAAGCTTGCAGAGAAACCTCTTTGTGATGTGTGAATTCAACTCACAGAATTACACTGTTCTTTTCATTGAGCAGTTTGCTAACATTGTTTTCTTGTAATCTGCAATGGGATTTTTTGGAGAGCATTGAATATTAGGGTGACAAATGAAATATCCTCAGAGAAAAACTAGAAATAAGCTTTCTGAGAAGCTGCTTTGTGATTTGTGAATTCATCTCACAGAGTTACACTATGCTTTTCATGGAACAGTTTGGTTGCACTGTTTTTGGGGACTCTGAGAAGGGATATTTTGGATCACATTGAAGCCTATGGTGACAAAGGAAATATCCTCAGATAAAAGCTAGAAAGAAGCTTTCTGAGAAAGTTCCTTGAGATGTGTGAATTCAACTCACAGAGTTACACCTTCCTTTTCATGGAGCAGTTTGCTAAAACTGCTTTAGTGGAATTTGCAAAGGGATATTTTGGAGTGTCTTGAGGCCTTGAGAAGCTTTCTGAGAAACTCCTTTGTGATAACTCTATTCATTTCATGGAGTTAAACGTTTCTGTTGAGGGAGCACTTTGGCACCACTGTTTTTGTGGTGTCTGAGAAGGGATATTTGGGAGCACATTGATGCCTATGGTTGAAAAGGAAACATTTGCATATAAAAACTAGAAAGAAATTATTTGAAAAAATGCCATGTGATGGGTGAATTTATTTCACAGAATTACACCTTTCTTTTCATTGAGCAGTTTGGTAACACCGTTTTTCTGGGAACTGCAAAGGGATATTCGGGAGTGCATAGAGACCAATGGCAAAAAAGGAAACACCTTCATGTAAAAACCGTAGAGATGTTTTCTGAGAAACTCCTTTGTGATGTGTGTATTCATCTTATAGAGCTAAAATTTTCTGTTGAGAGAACACTTTGGCATCACCGTTTTTTGGTGTCTGAGAAGGGATATTTGGGAGCACATTGAAGTCTGTGGTTTAAAAGTAAATATCGAGGGCGGAGCAAGATGGCCGAATAAGAACAGCTTCAGTCTCCATCTCCCAGCGCGAGCGACACAGAAGACCGGCGATTTCTGCATTTTCAACTGAGGTACTGGGGTCATCTCACTCGGGAGTGCCGGACAATCGGTGCTGGTCAGCTGCTGCAGCCCGACCAGCGAGAGCTGAAGCAGGGTGAGGCATCGCCTCACCTGGGAAGCGCGAGGGGGAAGGGAGTCCCTTTTCCTAGCCAGGGGAACTGAGACACAC
>NW_022310022.1:0-3076 GCF_002776525.5 Piliocolobus tephrosceles
GCCCAAACCGTAGTTTTCTGGGTCTTATCAGTTGCTAGCTTATGCAGCTATTTCAACAGTTTATTTTTTTGCTAGTTGTGTAAAACTGCTGTCTGAAATTTCCTATTCTAATGTGACCTCCTTGTACTATTCCTATCTCAGAACGACAGAGCAATTACCACAGCCGCCGAGTAAGATACAAAAGCTTACATATCATCTTGAGGTTACAGAGGGAATAGGGGCTTCGATCATGACAAAACAGATGATGGTAGAAAAGCAGGTTATGGGCTAGGGAGTAGAGGAGGCCTGGCTAGCAAAGGTGGTCGTGTTACATAGATGAAACCTCACAGGTAGCAGCCCTCAGAGAAAGTAGATGGTGAATGTTTCTTTCAGATCTTTAGAGACAATATAGTTTAGCTGTGTCCCCACCCAAATCTCAAATTGTATCTCCCAGAATTCCCCTGTGTTATGGGAGGTAATTGAATCTTGGGGCCCAGTCTTTCCCTTGTTATTCTTGTGATAGTAAGTCTCACAAGATCTGATGGGTTTATCGGGGGTTTCTGCTTTTCCTCCTGCCTCATTTTCTCTTGCTGCCACCATGTGAGAGAAGTGCTTTCACCTCCTGCTATTATTCTGAGGCCTCCCCAACATGTGGAACTATAAGTCCAATTAAACCTCTTTTTCTTCTCAGTCTTGGGTATGTTTGTATCAACAGCATGTAAACAGAATGATACAGTAAATTGGTACCAGAAGTGGGATGTTGCTGAAAAGATACTTGAAAATGTGGAAGCAACTTTGGAATTGCGTAACAGGCAGAGGCTGGAACAGTTTGGAGGGCTCAGAAGAAGTCAGAAAAATGTGGGACAGTTGGGAACTTCCAAGAGACTTGTTTAATGGCTTTGCCCAAAAGGCTGATAGACATATGGACAATAAATTCCAGGCTGAGGTGGTCTCCGATGCAGATGGAGGAACTTGTTGGGAATTGGAGCAAGGTGACTCTTGTTATGTTTTAGCAAAGAGACTGGGGCATTTTGCCCCCACCCTAGAGATTTGTGGAAATTTGGACTTGAGAGCGATGATTTAGGGTATGTGGCAGAAGAAGTTTCTAAGCAGCAAAGTATTCAAGAGGTGACTTGGGTTCTGTTAAAGGCATTCAGGTTTATAATGGAAACAGAGCATAAAAGTTTGGAAAATTTGCAGCCTGACTATGCAATAAAAACAAAAACTTATTTTCTGAGGAGAAATTCAAGCCAGCTGCAGAAATTTGCATAAGTCACAAGGAGGCTAACGTTAATCCCCAAAACCATGGAGAAAATGTCTCTAGGTCATGTCAGAGATATTAATGGCAGTGCCTTCCATTACAGGTCCAGAGGCCCTGGAGGATAAAGTGGTCTTGTGGGCTGGGCCCAGGGTGCCTGTGCTGTGTGCAGCCTAGGGACTTCATCCCTTGTGTTCCCGCCACTCCAGCCATGGCCAAAAGGGGCCAATGTAGAGTTTGGACTGTGGCTTCAGTGGGTGGAAGCCCCTTGGCAGCTTCTATGTGGTGTTGAGCCTGCAGGTGCACAGAATTCAAGAATTGAGGGTTGGGAACCTCTGTCTAGATTTCAGAAGATGTATGGAAACTGCCCAGGCAAAAGATTGCTGCAGCGGGGAGGCCCTCATGCAGAACCTCTTCTAGGGCAGTGCAGAAGGGAAATGTGGGGTCGAAGCCCCCACACAGAGCCCCTACTGGGGCGCTGCCTAGTGGAGCTGTGAGAAGAGGCCTACCTTTCTCTAGATACCAGAATGGTAGATCCACCAAAGCTTCCACCACGTGCCTGGAAAAGCTCTAGACACTCAATGCCAAGACCAGCTCAGTTGTGGAGACCTGAACCCAGTGACACTAGAGGAATTAAAGACACACACACAGAAATATAGAGTGTGGAGTGGGAAATCAGGGGACTCACAGCCTTCAGAGCTGAGAACCCCGAACAGAGTTTGACCCACATATTTATTGACAGCAAGCCAGTGATAAGCATTATTTCTATAGATTATAGATTAACTGAAAGTCTTCCTCACAGGAAACAAAGGGATGGGCCGAAACAAAGGGATGAACTCTGCCTAGTTATCTGCAGCAGGAACATGTCCTTAAGGCACAGATCGTTCATGCTATATTTTGTGGTTTAGGAATGTCTTTAAGTGGTTTTCTGCCCTGAGTGGGCCAGGTGTTTCTTACCCTCATTCTGATAAACCCACAACCTTCAGTGTGGGTGTCATGGCCATGACAAACATGTCACAGTGCTGTAGAGATTTTGTTTATGGCCAGTTTTGGGGTCAGTTTATGGTCAGATTTGGGGGCCTGTTCCCAACAACTCAATATCAGCTCATGAAAGCAGTTGGGAGGGAGGCTGTACCCTGCAAAGCCACAGGAGCAGAGCCACCCAAGACCATGGGAACCCACTTCTTGCATCAGCATGACCTGCATGTGAGACCCAGAGTCACAGCTGTGAGATAATTCTGGTGCTTTTTTTTTGAGATGGAGTTCCATTATTGTTGCCCAGGCTGGAGTGCAGTGGCACGATCTCGGTTCACTGCAATCTCCTCCCCCCGGGTTCAAGACATTCTCGTGCCTCAGCCTCAAGAGTAGCTGGGACTACAGGCATGGGCCACTATGCCTGGCTAATTTTTGTATTTTTAATAGAGACTGGGTTTCACCATGTTGGCCAAGATGTTCTTGATCTCCTGACCTTGTGATCTGCCCGCCTCATCCTCCCAACATTTTGGAGCTTTAAATTTGACTGCCCCAATGGATTTCAGACTTGCATAGGCCCTGGAACCCCTTGGTTTTGGCCAGTCTCTTCCATTTGAAATGGCTGTATTTACCCAATACCTGTACCTCCATTGTATCTTGGAAGTAAATAGCTTGCTTTTGCTTTTACAGGCTTATGGGTGGAGGGGATTTACCTTGTCTTAGATGAAACTTCAGACTGTGGACTTTTGAGTTAATGCTGAAATGAGTTAATACTTTGAGGTATTGTTGGGAAGGCATGATTGGTTTTGAAAGGTGAGGGCATGAGATTTGGAGGGGCCAGGGGCAAAATGATATGGTTTGGCTGTG
>NW_022310025.1:0-6007 GCF_002776525.5 Piliocolobus tephrosceles
CAAGCGATTCTTCTGCCTCAGCCTCCCAAGTAGCTGGGATTACAGGCGCCTGCCACCACGCCCAGCTAATATTTTGTATTTTTAGTAGAGATGAGATTTCACCACGTTGCCCAGGCTAGTCTCAAACTCCTGACACCAGGTGATCCACCCACTTCAGTCTCCCAAAGTGCTGGGATTACAGGCGTGAGCCACCATGCCCAGCCTAGAAGATAACTCTTGAAAACTATTTTGGGTTGGGCATGGTGGCTCACACCTGTAATCCCAGGACTTTGGGAGGCCAAGGTGGGAGGATAGCTTGAGACCAGGAGTTTGAGGCCAACTCAACAAGAACCTATTTCTTTCTTTCTTTTTTTTTTTTTTAAAGAAAAGTTTTGTTTTGCTTTGTTTTGTTGAGACAGGGTCTGGCTCTGTCACCTAGGCTGGAGTGTAGTGGTGTGATCTCGGCTCACTGTAATCTCCACCTCTTGGGCTTAAACCAACTTCCCAAGTAGCTGGAACCACAGGCACGTGCCACCACGCCCAGCTAATCTTTGTATTTTTTGTAGAGACAAGGTCTCACTATGTTGCCCAGGCTGGTCTTAAGCAATCCACCTGCCTCAGCCTCCCAAAGTGCTGGGATTACAGGCGCGAGCCACTGCACCCAGCCTATGTTTCTTCTCTTTACATTTGGAAAGAAAAATAAGAACCAGAAACCTGAGTATCCCTCTTGCATTCTGGATTTTCTCCTTGTTTTAAAGAGGGCTTTAGAAAGAATGGGTCACTGGGTATCTGGAGGCTG
Organism: Piliocolobus tephrosceles; assembly: GCF_002776525.5. Lineage (NCBI taxonomy): Eukaryota > Metazoa > Chordata > Mammalia > Primates > Cercopithecidae > Piliocolobus > Piliocolobus tephrosceles. The sequence continues at coordinate 779 of NW_022310025.1, forward strand.
CACGTGATTCAGCGCTCACCACGCTGGTTCCCCGCAGGTGCTGGGAGGTGAGAAAGTCCCTGTCCCTTCCTGCCTTCCAAGGTTTGCTGACAAGAATGAGAAGCCTGAGAAGTCTCTGTGGTATGTGGGAAGACACCACCCAATGAATTCTGAAAGAAACAGGAGAAAAGAGGCACTAAAGCCCATGTAGAAGCTTGAGGAAGAGAATGTGGCCTGTGCAGTTGGAGTCCCATATTCCTGCCCTCATCCTGACACTCTGGTGACACCAGCCTGACTTCCAGCTGGCACCTGCTGCATTTCCTTGCCTGAGGACTTCCTTGAGCCCCCAGATCCTCCTTTGCCACAGGATGACAGGTCAGAAGTGCAGGAAGTAGACTAACCTGCCCCATTCCCTCTATGGATGACTGACAGGTGGAGGTGCATAAAGGCCCCACACTCCTGCCCCTTAGGCAGGAGGATCAGGTGTGCATTCTACATTGGCTCCCAGAGTTCTCTAGTAGATTAGGTTTTAGAGGCTCCCAGGGGAACCCACTGGAAAACACACCCACTGTTGCTCCCATCCCTTCCCTACTGGACTTCCCCTCTGCCCGTTGGTGTTTCTTGGGATCACCTACCTCCCACACAACTGGTTGCACTTGAAACCTTGGGAGAACTCAAGGCCACACAAGACATATTTGAGTTATATAGATAGACAGACAGAGGGAGAGAGTGTTTGTTCTGTTCTGTTTTGTTTTGTTTTGTTTTGTTTTGTTTTGTTTTGTTTTGTTTTAGCACTGAAGTCTGCCTCTCACCGAAGCTGGAGTGCAGTGGATCCCGACCTCAGGCCCGCCCGGACGCTGTTAGGGTGAGTCTCCCCACAAGTCGTGCCCCCCGTGACCTCGAGGACGGGTCGGCCTGCTGACCCGTGGGCTGATCTCTCAACCGAGGGTCGTTCTCCGTGGAGAGCCGAACGCCGTAGCCTCAGCGGCTGCCTGGGGGTGTTGGTTTGTGTGCCACTGCCATACAACTGTCTGTGTGTCTATGTGTTTGTGTGTGTCCCATTTTAGATTCTCACTCTGTCTCTCACCCTCTGTCAGTTCCTTGCCCTCTCTCTTTAGGTTGGGGTGTGTGTGTGTGTTTGGAGAAAAACGCCCTTTGTGCCAAAAAGCGATTTCTTGCATGTCGGCCTGTCTTTGGTGAGCCTCCCTCCGCGTCTGTGCCTCGGTCATGTGTCCGCTCCCAGTCCATCAGGGATACACTTCCTGGAGATCCCTGTCACGATTGTTTTCCTCTGAAACCTGCTTGGGTTGGAGCCGATTTCGGCCGGGGGAGGGGGAGCTTCAGGGCGCCTGCTGGGGTCTCAGGACTCCGCTTCAGATCCGATTCTGGACCCCTCCGGGGGAGAATGGATGGGCTGAGCACATCGACTGAGGCAGGCAGGGTCTCGCTGCAGCCTGTAGGGAAAAAATAGGTTAGCCTGTTGCTGTGTTATTATAGATAGAAGTAAGTTTAAGAGACTCCATTCGGCTCTATATTTGAGATGCTGTTAATCTGTGACTCTACCCCCAATCTTGTCCTTGCTAGAAACATTGCTGTGCTAATTAAAGTTGAAAGGATTCTGGGCTGTAAGGAATGTGCTTTGTTAGGCAAATGTTTAAAGCCTGCTTGTGGTTGAAGGTCAGTACCATTCCTTTAAATCTCAGTAAAAGAAAAACATCTGTCTCCTGCCCGATCCTGGGAAAATGGAACATCTTACTGCTGATTTACTCCCTTATCTTTTTGGCAATAAATACTGAGGGAACTCAGAGACCGGTGCCAGTGTGGGTCCTCTGAAAGCACAGCACTGGCCCCCTGGGGCCCCGCTTTTCTCTCTCTATACTTTGTCTCTGTGTCTTTATTTCTTTTCTCAAGTCTCTCGTTTCCACCTAGCGAGAAGCACCCACAGGTGTGGAGGGGCAGGCCACCCCTTCATCTGGCGTCCAACGTGGGAGCTTTTTGCTAAGGTGAAGGCACGCTGGAGCGTGGTCATTGAGGACAAGTCGACGAGAGACTCCCGAGTACTCTACAGTCAGCCTTGCGGTAAGCTTGTGCGCTCGGAAGAACCTAGGGAAACAATGGGGCAAACTAAAAGTAAATATGCCTCTTATCGCAGCTTTATAAAAATTCTCTTAAAAAGAGGAGGAGTTAAAGTGTCTACCAAAAATCTAAATACGCTCTTTCAAACAATAGAACAGTTTTGTCCATGGTTTCCAGAACAGGGAACTTTAGATCTAAAAGATTGGGAAAAAATTGGCAAAGAATTAAAACAAGCAAGTAGGGAAGGTAAAATCATCCCACTTACAGTATGGAATGATTGGGTCATTATTAAAGTAGCTTTAGAACCATTGCAAACAGAAGAAGATAGTGTTCCAGTTTCTGATGTCCCTAAAAGCTGTGCAGTAGATTGTGAAAAAGAGGCAGGGATAGAATCCCGGAAAGGAAAAGAAAGTTCACACTGTGAATGTGTAGCAGAGCCGGTAATGGCTCGGTCAACACAAAATGTTGACAACAATCAATTACAGGAGGTAATATATCCTGAAACGTTAAAATTAGAGGAAAAGGATTCAAAATTAGCAGAGCCATCAGAGTCTAAACCACGATGGCCAACACCTCTTACAACAGCTCAGATGCCTGCAACCTTAGAACCTCAAATGCAGGTTAAACAAGTACAAACTCCAAAAGAAGATCAAATAGAGAAAGATAGAGTCTCTGCCATGGCAATGCCAATCCAAGTACAGTATCCACAATATCAGCAGGTAGAAAGTAAGATCCAGCAGCCAGTAGCCTATCAATATGGGCCGCCAGCTGAACTGCAGTATCGGCAGCCCCCAGAAAATCTGTGTGGACAGCCAGGAACATTTCCAGTGCCACAGGGCAGGGCGCCATATCCTCAGCCGCCCACCATGAGACTTAATCCTACAGCACCGCCCAGTACACAGGGTAGTGCAATACATAAAATTATTGATGAGGCAAGAAAACAGGGAGATATTGAGGCGTGGCAATTCCCAGTAATATTAGAAGCAAGACCACCTAGAGAAGGGGCTCAAGAGGGAGAGCCTCCCGTGGCTGAAGCCAGATATCAGTCCTTTTCTATAAAAATGCTGAAAGAAATGAAAGAAGGAGTAAAACAGTATGGACCCAACTCTCCTTACATGAGAACATTATTAGATTCCATTGCTCATGGATATAGACTCATTCCTTATGATTGGGAGATTCTGGCAAAATCTTCATTCTCACCCTGGAATTCTCCTGTATTTGTAATTCAGAAAAAATCAGGCAAATGGCGTATGTTAATGGACTTAAGAGCCGTAAACGCTGTAATTCAACCCATGGGGCCTCTCCAACCTGGATTGCCCTCCCCGGCCATGATCCCAAAAGACTGGCCTTTAATTATAATTGATCTGAAGGATTGCTTTTTTACCATTCCTCTGGCAGAGCAAGATTGTGAAAAATTTGCTTTTACTATACCAGCCATAAATAATAAAGAACCAGCCACCAGGTTTCAGTGGAAAGTTTTACCACAGGGAATGCTTAATAGTCCAACTATTTGTCAAACTTTCGTAGGTCAAGTCCTTCAACCAGTTAGAGACAAATTTTCAGATTGTTATATCATTCACTATATTGATGACATTTTATGTGCTGCAGAAACAAGAGACAAATTAATTGACTGTTACACATTTCTGCAAGCAGAGGTTGCCAACGCTGGACTAACAATAGCATTTGATAAGATCCAAACCTCTGCTCCCTTTCATTATTTAGGGATGCAAATAGAAAATAGAAAAATTAAGCCACAAAAAATAGAAATAAGAAAAGATACATTAAAAACATTAAATGACTTTCAAAAATTGTTAGGCGATATTAATTGGATTCGGCCAACTCTAGGCATTCCTACTTATGCCATGTCAAATTTGTTCTCAATCCTAAGAGGAGACCCAGACTTAAATAGTAAAAGAACATTGACTCCAGAGGCAACAAAAGAAATTAAATTAGTAGAAGAAAAAATTCAGTCAGCACAAATAAACAGAATAGATTCTTTGGCCCCACTCCAACTTTTGATTTTTGCCACTGCACATTCTCCAACAGGCATCATTGTTCAAAATACTGATCTTGTGGAGTGGTCATTCCTTCCACACAGTACAATTAAAACTTTTACATTGTACTTGGATCAAATAGCTACATTAATTGGTCAAACAAGATTACGAATAATAAAGTTGTGTGGTAAGGACCCAGACAAAATAGTTGTTCCTTTAACCAAGGAACAAGTTAAACAAGCCTTTATCGATTCTAGTGCATGGCAAATTGGCCTTGCTGATTTTGTGGGAATTATTGATAATCATTACCCCAAAACAAAAATCTTCCAGTTTTTAAAATTGACTACTTGGATTTTACCTAAAATTACCAGATATAAACCTTTAGAAAATGCTCTGACAATATTTACTGATGGTTCCAGCAATGGAAAAGCAGCTTACACAGGGCCAAAAGAGCGAGTAATCAAAACTCAATATCAATCAGCTCAAAGGGCAGAGTTGGTTGCAGTCATTACAGTGTTAGAAGATTTTAATCAACCTGTTAATATTATATCAGATTCTGCATATGTAGTACAGGCTACAAGGGATGTTGAGACAGCTCTAATTAAATATAGCATGGATGATCAGCTAAACCAGCTATTCAATTTGTTACAACAAACTGTAAGAAAGAGGAATTTCCCATTTTATATTACTCATATTCGAGCACACACTAATTTACCAGGACCTTTAACTGAAGCAAATAAACAAGCTGACTTACTGGTATCCTCTACATTCATAAAAGCACAAGAACTTCATGCTTTGACTCATATAAATACAGCAGGGTTAAAAAACAAATTTGATGTCACATGGAAACAGGCAAAAAATATTGTACAACATTGTACCCAGTGTCAAGTGCTACACCTGCCCACTCAAGAGGCAGGAGTTAATCCCAGAGGTCTGTGTCCCAATGCATTATGGCAAATGGATGTTACCCATGTACCTTCATTTGGAAAATTATCATATGTTCATGTAACAGTTGATACTTATTCACATTTCATATGGGCAACATGCCAAACAGGAGAAAGTACTTCCCATGTTAAAAAACATTTATTATCTTGTTTTGCTGTGATGGGAGTCCCAGAAAAAATTAAAACTGACAATGGACCAGGTTATTGTAGTAAAGCTTTCCAAAAATTCTTAAATC
>NW_022310026.1:0-11117 GCF_002776525.5 Piliocolobus tephrosceles
ATTGCAACTTCCATCTCCCAGGTTCAAGCGATTCTCCTGCCTTAGCCTCCCCAGTGGTTGGAATTACAGGCGCCCACCACCACACCCAGCCAATTTTTGTATTTTAAGTAGAGAAGGGGATTTCACCAAGTTGACCAGACTGGTCTTGAACTCCTGACCTCAGGTGATCCACTCGTCTCAGCTTCTGAGAGTGTTGGGATTACAGGTATGAGCCACCACACCTGGCCTCCACTGAAGTCTTGAGCCCCTCAGGATCATTGATAAGTGTTAGAATCAACTTCTATCACAATATGTATTGTTTTCCACCTTCTGAGTACGTGGTTTGTGGCACCCCAAAACAACTACAATAATAACAACAAAAATCACTGATCACAGATCAATGTAACAGGTTTAATTTTAATTTAAAAAGTTCGAAATGTTGCAGGAAGTACCAAAAGGTGACATGGAAAAAGGAAGTGTGCATATGTTGTTTGTAAAATGGCCACAGTACACTTGCTGAATACTTGGTTGCCACAAACCTTCAATTTGTAAAGAATGCAATATCTGCAAAGTGAAGTACAATGAAAAAAGGTATGCCTGTTTACTGGAAAAAAAAAAGTCATTCTTTATCTGAAATTCAATTTAACATGGTTTCCTTTATTTCTAATAGCTTTACTGAGATATAATTCCTGTCATACAATTTAGCAATTTGAAATGTACAATTTAATAGTTTTTAGTAAAAACAAATTCATATCTCCATGGTCATAATAGACATTTTTGCTACTCAAAAAGACCCCTGTACACCTTTGCCATTACCTCTTAATACCCATCCCCTGTCATCCCCAGACATAATAAAACACAAATCTACTTTCTCTATAGATGTGCATATTTTGGACATGTCATATGAATAGAATCATAAACTATGTACACCTTTGTGACTGGCTTCTTTCTCTTAGCATAATGTTTTCAAGGTTAATTTCTGTTATAGCATGTATCAGTACTTCATTATGGAGCAATATTGCATTGTATGGATTTACTGTATATTATTTGTCATTTCATCACTTGATGGACATTTATTTCACATTTTGGCTCTTATGAATAATTCTGCTATGAGCATTTGTGTACAAGAGTTAGTGGAAACATATGCTTTTATTTCTCTAGGGTATATATCTAGGAGTAGAATTACTGTACTATATGGTAACTTTAGGTTTACCAGTTTGAGGAACTGCCAAGTTGTTTTCCAAAGTGACTGCACCATTTACTTTCCCACCATCTGTACATGAAGGTTCCAATTTCTCTGCATCTTTTCAATTGTTATTGTTTCTTTTTTTGATTGTGGTTTTGATTTGTATTTCTCTGATAGGTAATGATGGTAAGCATATTTTTATGTCCTTATCGGCCAATTTTATGTCTTCTTTAGATGAATATCGATTCATATCCCTCATCTTTTTAAAATTGTATTATTTGCCTTTTTTCATTATTGAACTGCGATGGTTATTTATATATAGTACGTACAAGTTACCTCTCAGACCTATACTTGCAAAAGTTTCTCCCATTCTGTGGGTAGCATTCTGTACTTTTATTTGCCAAATTGTATTTGCTTAATTCTATACCAAAGGACACTCACCTTACATAACTCAAAAGTCTCCATATGGTATTTTCCAAACAAAGAAGCAGTTCTCTCATTGAAAGGAGTTTTGCTTTCCTCCTGGACTTTTTGGCTCCAAGTGTGGTTGACTTTTAAAATAAGTTTATTTATTTTCCTGATTGAATTTCTCTGTGTTCTCATTAGTCATGCAATTTTCAGCCCTTTTCTGTTGAACCCTTTTCATCAAAAACAGGTACTGAGAAAGAAGATCTTGTTTTCCCTTAAAGTTGTTACTGAGTTAAAATGTACAGCCTGAATTGTGAAGTGGGTGATAAGTGGTCTTCACAATTACCCTTGAACATCTCCTTGTACATGTCTAACAAACACGCCCTTTTCTCATAAAAACCAAAACAAGAGGCACCTTTGTGATTATCTATTCAAGACACCTTATAAAGTATATCTCATTTGTATCATCTCCAATAGTAACCCACCAGCCATCTAAGAGCAATTTCAGAATGAATAAAACAAAAAATAGCAATATGGTTGTGACCTACTTTAAAGATAGTAGTGTACTTATATTACAGGAAAACAATTTAATGGAACTATTTAAAGGTAATTTACATAAAAATATACACCATTATGTGAGATACATAGTAGGTGTTGAATAACGTTAGTTTAATAATTGTTTTCCTTATCCAAGACTCAAATTTAAACCTTAAAAATAATTCACTGGGGTATCAAATTACATACCTACATTTGTAAACCGGAATAATTCAGTAACTGCAAAATATGAAATATCTATAAAAAGGCCTAGGCATTGTATTAGAGACTTAACCCTTAAGTTTTCATTTGTTTACCATAATTCTCTGTTAGATATATATGATCACTTTTAGGTTACATATATATTCATTGAGTTCCAGTAACATATTCAAATTCGTGTAAGTGGTAATATAAAAACTGCTTTTCAAATACAGAGCAGTCTTTCCTGAAAACCCATGTTCTTTTTAATATAGAACATTTCATTTCAAATCCTATATATTTTACAAATGTTTCTTTTTCCAGAGATCTCCAATCACTCTGACTGGAAGTAATTTGTTCCATAATAGACCTCCAGAGTAATTTCACTGGGCCCTCCTATGGTAGTTAGCATTTTCTACATTTTTATATTTATTGGTTTCTCAGTGTTTTCACATAATTTTATTTCTTCTTCCATCATCTCTCCTTCTATATTCACAGTGATAGATCTTTCACTAAAATGTTTTACTAGTATGTTAGAAGGAGCCAATAAATGATATGCAGCAGTGCTCCCCGACCTATTCCTATCATGACAAACATGGACAATTAAAGCACTGAAATTCTACTTAGATTAAAGGTAGATTAGCTTATCTCAATCAACAACAAAAAGGACAGGCTTGAAAATTTCTAAAAAACATAACACATCTAAAAAGTCTGTAAGGAATTATCATTACAAAACAGATGAGATGAAAGAGAGAGGTACATAACAAAGTAAGTAAAGCATAGAAGATGCTTTTACTTTGGGAAAAAAAATCCATCTAGCCAAATTTTAACTTTGTTTTTCTAACTGCCTAAAATGTATGAGAGAACCAACTCCAGAACACATCCAAAACTTGAGAGTTTAACAGGAAATCCTCCTAACGTTGAAGAATTATCCAAAAGGATTAGCTCTTGAGAAGAAATTTTTAAAAATCAGCTTTCATACTCATTTCAAACCCATGTTGACATCAATTAGAAGCTCACAAACTATGAATTTATGTTAACTTATGAGCTGACCAGAGGGACTCCTAGGTACCTTAAAACAAAAAGAAACAGTTTGTAAAGTTCCATCTTTATCTTAAGCCCAAAATTATTGCTTCTGATTTTTTTTTTCTAGGGTAAGGTACATCACACAATAATGATAAAGCATATCAAATATAATCAACCCCACAGAAAATGAGGTAACATGAGTTAGAAAACAGACAGCAAGAAATAGAACTACAAAGAATTTCATATATGGGAATGATGAGAGACTGATCATAAAACAGCCATGATTACTACTTGTATGAAATAAAAGATGAATTGAGAACATATTCCAAAAACAGAAACCTATAAAAAGTGGCAGATCAAATTAAAAACTTACAAAATGCAACTTGTAGAAATCAAGAATATAATAACTGATAAATAACTAAATGGATGAATTAAGTGGCAGATTAGATGTAACTAAAGAGACGGCCAGGAAGAAAGATCAGGGAAATTATCTGGAAATAAGATTGCAGAGAAGAAAAGATAAAACTATGCAATAAATTTAGGTGATTGGGTGAATACACTCTAAGTTAGAGAGGTATGAACAGAGGCAAAGCCTTCTGATTCCCTGTTACTTTCTGGGCGTTAGAATAAATTGCTTTACTTTATACTTTAATATCGTTTGCTATAATCACTAAAGGAATATAAATAGGTAAATTAACTTCAGAAATTATGTCACAAAAATTGAAAGATAAAAACATGCTGCATACCTTAAATATACACAATAACATTTATTTTAAAAATTAAAATATTAATAAAAACAGAAAAGCAGATAAAAGGATAGGTAAGACAAATTAAACTTGAACGTACAAATTTGAAAGGAGAACACAGGGTGGTGAAAAAATGAAATATATTTAAAATGAAATTAAATGAAAATTGATTAAATGCTCTAGTTAAAAACAGATTATCAGATTGAACATGTATATTCTGTTTATAAGATATATGCATTATTGAGATGTACCTAAAGCATAAAGATAATGAAAGAATAAAAATGAAAATATGTGCAAATAGTAATCAAAAGTACAAATAATAATCAAAAGAAAGGTGTAGCTGTAAATATCACAAAAGTTGTCTTTTAGTCACAAAGAATTACTGGTGATAAAGAGGTTCATTTTATAATCATGAAGGTTTGAGTCCTCTAATCCTAAATTTGTATTTACCTGGTAACAGTTTTAAGGTATATAAAAAAAAAAGGATAAGAAACAAATATTGACCAAAATTTGAGAAATTGAGAAAACAAAGAGTAGGAATGACATGGAAGAACTGAACAATAAAATACCACACCAAACAACTGAAAAACACATTATTTTTAGGCATATTTGTATCCATTATGGAACATTCACAAAATTTGATCAAGTACTAGGTGTGGTAATGTAAACTGATATCACTATTTTGGAAATGTTGGATAGTATCTATTGATAGTATATTTGAAGTTATATACACCTTTGAACCAGCAGTCTCACATCAAGAAAAATACTCTTCAGAAAATCATGAAATTGTCTGTTAGGGCATATATCCAGGAATGTTTCATACCAAGACTATTTATAATAGCTACAAACTAGAAATACCCAAAATGCTACCAAAAGGAGCATGGATTAAAAAACAAATTGTATTGTATTACCAAAAAAAAAAAAAAATTCTATACAACAAGTGGAGAAAATATAACATCTACAGGTGTCAACATGGATGAATCATGCCATCAAATCTTAAATAAATAAAGAAACATACAAAATAATGCTTAAAATATAATTCCATGTATGCAAAATCAAAAAACAAATATTAGTAAATATAATTGTTTAGAAATATGTACATAAATCAGAAACTACAAGTTTAAAAAATGTGCATTGCAATGGTAAAGATAGTGGCTGTCTGCACAAAGAGTGGGAATTACAGAGGGCTTCTGACATGTTGACCGTGTTCTGTTTTTCAGCCTGAATGATCTAAACATATATATTTTCCACACTGTTCTCTTTGTAAGTTATATTTGACAAATAAGAAGATTTTTAAAAAGCAAATTTGAAAATATTTTAGGGTTTATAGGTATAAAAGGGAGAAGTAGCTTTCAGCCAAAAGGGAGTCTCAAGTTTTGCCTGACTGCCTTGAGAGCCTTGGTGGAGTCAATGTTTATCTTCTCTAACCCTTCCAGGAAGGCCACTGTGCTACTTTGAAGTGTCCAGATCAAGGAAATTTAAAATCTCACTCTACTTGATCTTAATGAACTGTATTGTTTCTTTACCTCCCTCTCTCCATCTCTCCTTTCTGTTTACAAAAATGACAGGTTTTATGGTCCCTGTGGTAGCAGTTTTATGCAGTCTTATAACAAATTGTCTCAACCTAAATGCTATTGACATTTGGACTAGATAATTATTTGCTGTGTTTGTAGTGAGGGCTGGGGTGGCGGTGGGGCTGGCTTATACATTGTAGGATGTTTACAGCATTTCTGGTCTCTGCCCCTAGTTGTCTGTGGCACACCCTCCTTTCCCCCAGCCTTCCTTCCCAGTTGTGGCAACAATAATGTCTCAAAATATTGCTGAATTTCACTTAAGGTACAAAAAAGCCTTAAGTGGGCTAGGAACAACTGACCTATAGCTATGGGAAAAAAAGAGTCCTTAACAACTATTGTTGGATCAGTAAGTGCACATTTAGGCTTCATACATAGATGTAGGTTTAAGCTTGGGAAGAAAGGACATGAGGAGGCATAGCTAAATATATGTAGATCTGCTATATTGAAGGGAAGTTACATCTGCTGGCTCTAGATGGTGAAAATGGAGTGGAAGTTTTGATCAGATGAATGACAACAGGAAATTTGTAAAAAGCCTAATCATTAAAATGATTTGCAAATACAATAAGGTAGGGATCTCACATATGGTTAGTATTCTAGCAGAAGCTGCATTAATTCAGGAATTTTGAAGACGTTATCCCTGGATATTTGAACATTTCAGAGTTCTGGTTTCCAAGGTCTCCTCTACTGTCAAGAGGATGACCTTTAAATAAAGGACTCCTGGACTTATCAGGGGCAGTGTCTAGTAAAAAGCCAATGTCTTTCTCTGCTGTCTTGGAGACAGAGTTTGCTATTAAGGATTTTTCAGTGCTTTTTTGATTGCTTGTGGCCTTCAAACCCAGTGTTAAGTAAAAATACATTTTCATTTTTCCAGCATTTCTGAGCCAGTCAATTGCTATTTAGTTTAGAAAAGAAGATTGGCTTTTTTCTTTTAGTTGATGTAAAAAAAGTATTGTCAATTGCAGGAAAAAAAATACATAGAAACACTCTCTCAAATCATCATTAATGCAAATTTGACTAAATATTCCCTCTTTGTTTTGGGGGGACCACATAACCTGGATGACCTAGGAAAGCCCTGGTTATCCTTCTACCTGGCATCTTGTCTAGTTTAGCACTTATTCTAGGGTTTTCACTTGCAATAAAATTGTCACTAATAATCATGGCATTTAAATCATCTGGAATGCTTTTGGTAGACTGCAACTTTGACTTTTAGCTTCCAATACAGTCTTATCTAGGAGCAAGATTTTTAACATGCGCTTAGAAGTTGCACATCTTTCTTTTCATAATTCTCTCCAAATGCATCATAGCTAAATCTCTCTTTGTAAGGCAGCAGGCAGATGTTTGCTGACATAGCAAAGTCTTCTCAAATGTGACTAAGGACTGCTAACTCTTTGTGGCTTCAGGTGTCTGTGGTAGAGGCATCCGGCTTGTTGCCCCCAGCAACCACTTGGTGTAGCAACCAGTTCTATGGCCTGTGCTAAATCTGCCTGGTTCAGGAAGATGCAGTACAGCAACTGGGAGAGGAGTTAGAGTAATACATGTGGCATTACAGGTTAGGAGTTTGTAAAATATGTGAGGGTAATAAAAGTTCAGCCTTCCAGTTGTAGAATGCCTAGAAAGTAGTATAAACGCTCTCACTACAGTGGTTGTGTCATTTATTTTATGGCATAAATCTACTTTATTTAGTTTGTTGTTTGGCAATGCTTATTTTTTAATAAACCTTTTTAGCAGCAATAGCTCAAATAAACAGAAGTGCATGGTTAGAGAATTTCCAATAGTTGAGAAAGTCAATGATAAACATGTACTTGAGCAAAATGTTTCTCTACATTGAACATCCTCCATGGGAACTGCAGTGAAATCACTGACCACACAAAAGCCGGAAGACCTAAATCTACTAAAGAAACACCAGCATCTATTTAAAAAATCACTTTTTATTTTAGGGAACTGTGCCTAAAGATGACAAATTAGTACAGCTCTGAAAGGGACTATTTATCAAATAATTGTTCTTTTAAATTAATTTCACTCATTTTCTACTGCAAGTATTGTTATGCATATACAAAAAAAGGGAAACCAAAGTAGTTGCAAATGTCTTGAATTTATTAACAGATAAATTTGCAAACAGTTAAACGATGCCAGTTTTATATTGATGTTATCGGATGGTTTAAAGAGAAAGCCAGTTAAGGCCAATACGAGAATTTCTTCTAATTCGTGGAATCAAACTAAAAGTTTAGGGAATTCATTCCAATGTAGGTAATGCATCTCACGGTAATTTCAACGCTACAAGAAATTTAGTTATAAGAGTTCAAAATGAATATTAAAGAGAAACTACTTGTTTCTTTTTCACAGTTTAATACACATACAATTTTTGAATGATTCTTGTGTCATGATAAAAGCCATGTTCTTATTAAATTATGGAACCCATAGAGCAGAAATGTAGTAACAACAGCCTGGGTACAAACATAATTCATAACTGGGCCCAAAAAGCTTTCAATAATCTACCAATAAAAAGAGAAGCTATAGTTCTCAAAATTTACAAACATGTTTAATAAAAGCAACTTTAGAAGAAACACTATTGCTTATTATTAAATATATATTTTAGCCTGGTGGCCCTCATTTCTCTCTACAAGAGTTATCCTTAATTGTTTTTAAAAAGGTTGAGCTTTTACATAAATACTTGGCAAATTAACGTTAATGTTCCTTAATCATATATAACTTTTTTTGGTAAACTCATTTCTAAGCATTCTCTTACCAAACTCAGTTGGGAAATTTTAATAAAATTATGCATTCCAAAGGCATGCCTTCTTGAAGGTAGAGTTCCCAGAATGATATGACATTAAAAATTATCCCTGCAAAAATAAAGGAAAGACTGAAAGAATTAAACATGAATCCAAAGTTTGGGCAACATTGAATTTTATAATTCCATTTTGGCATTTTAGAATATCTTGACTCACAGAAAAATTATTAAAAAAAGGATTTTCCTGGAGCTTTGTTTTTAATCGAATGGGTTTATATTGTATGTTAGAATGACATCAATTTGAGAAGGCCTAGAATTTTGCAGTATCCTAATTTAGTGAAATATTTTAAGGAATGATAAAAGGCAACTTATTTGTTGAATTGTGTCTTGTTAAAATTATTAACAAAGAAAGGTACTGTAAATTGAAGTAAAAACGTACTTATGAAAATATTTGGACTGAAACATTTGCGTATTTCAATATGAAAATAAAGAAAGAGCTGAGAATAGAATGCACTTAGAAAAATTGATTCCAAATTTGTTGCAACAATTTTAGTGAAAGTATTTTCTCAGTTAAAGACATTATGATCTATACAATAATGTAAATCAATAATAAATGTAAAGTATTAGCAGTATGAAATTTATTATACATAAAATGCAAATCTATACAGGTCTACAGGTAATTAAAAATAATGCCACCTTTTCAAGATTTATTCTTCCATTACCAATGACATAGTATTAGCGACAGATTTCAATTAAAAATTGATGAACACATATGAATATCTATGAAAGATGATTAGTTTGATACTGTTAATTTACACATGTTCAAATGACAAAATACTTTTATTATTTTGCCTTTATTGCTTTTATATAATGAGAGGAGATATGTATTGTTTATATATCTTAGAAGTAATTTTACTCTCAACATTGTTTTTGAGTAGAAATATTTTATAATCTACCAACATAATAAGTCAATTTGTTAATTAATAAACAGCTATTTTTTAAAATGTGATATATTATTTTTGAAACCCCATTTCACTCTCCAAAACAGCCCACTTTACACTCAGCCCAGTTTACATTAAATCACGTGTTCACTCATCTGTGATAATAATGACAGAGTGTTCTGTGAACACACATATACACACAGAGGGGCACATGTACTCTTAGCAAATAATAGGATTTTTTTAAAAAACATATTTTCACCTTCACCTAATCTTAGTCAACAGATTCTAAGTGCTTCTTTTCTTTAAATATTTATTTTGTAATGTTAAGAACATTTAACATGATATTTACCCTCTTAATGTATTTCTAAATGTTGACTAGTGGTACACTGTTGTACAGCAGTTCTCCAGAGCTTATTCATCTTGCTTATTGATTACTAACTTCTCATTTCCTCCTTCCCCTAGCCCCTGGCAACCACTATTTCACAATTTGATTCTATCAATTTGATTATTCTTTATTTTTTCATTTTTATGAATACATAAGAGTTGTTCATATTTAAGGGGTACGTGCGATACTTTGATATAAGGATACAATGTGCAAAGATCAAATCACTGTAATTAAGATACCCATCACCTGAAGCATTTATCATTTCTTTGTATTAGGAACATTATTCTACTCTTTTAGTTATTTTGAACTATACAGTAAATTATTGTTAACTAATGTTGCCCTATTATGCTACCAAACATTAGCTCTTGTTTCTTCTATCTGACTATATGTTTGTAATCATTTTAGACACCTCATATAAGTGGAATCGTGCAGTGTTTTTCTTTCTGACTTATTTCACTTTGTATAAGGTTCATCCAAGTTATTGCATATTGCACATTTCTTTCTTAAGGCTGAATAGTAATCCATTGTACATATATATATATATATATATACATATATATATATATATGTATATATATATACACACACACATATATATGTCTTTTTTTAATCTATGAAAATTTAGGTTGTTTCCCCCTCTTGACTCTTGTGAATAGTGTTGCAATGCACACGGAAGTGCCACTACCTCTTTAAGATCCTGCTCTCAGTACTTTTGGATAAAATCCCAGTAGTAGAGTTGCCAGATTATGGTAGTCCTGTTTTTTTTCTTTTTTGAGAAACCTCCAATTTTTTTCCATTGATGCCACACCACTTTGCATTTCCATGAACGATATGCAAGGGTTCCAATTTCCAATTTCTCTAGTTCCTTGCCAACACATGTTATTTTCTAGGGTTTTGTTTGCTCTTATTTTTTTTAAATAATGGCCACCCTAACAGGTATAAAATGACATTTTGCTGTGTTTTTCATTTGCTATTCTCTAATGATTAGAATGATGAACATTTTTACATATACCTGTTGGCTATTTGTACATCTTTTTTTTTTTTTTTTTTTGAGAAATGTGTATCAAGAACTTAACTCATTCCTGAGTTGGCTTATTGTTTGTTTGTTTTCTTTTGAGAGGTGGGACTTCCTTATATAGTTGGGGGTCTAACACATATGCTTTGCAAATAATTTTCTCCCATTCTGTAGGTTACCTTTTCATTGCTGATCATTTCTTTTGCTGTACTGGAGCTTTGTAGTTTGATGTAATACCACTTGTTTGCTTTTTATTACTTGAGTTTTTGATATTATATCTATGAAAATACTGGCAAAAACAATGTTATGAAGTATTTCCCCTAAGTTTTCTTTTAGAAGTTTTACCATTTCAGACTTCAAATTTATGTTGATAGTCTGTTTTGATTTTTTGTTG
>NW_022310027.1:0-3488 GCF_002776525.5 Piliocolobus tephrosceles
TAAAAATTTTTACATGGAATATGCTGTTTTTTTTTTTTTTTTTTTAAAGCTACTTATAACAAAAAAAAAAAAATATATGTAAATGAAAATATACTTTATACAAAATGTAGTCTATTATATTATTTTTAATTAATTATTATACATACTTTTTTCTAACATATTTTTTTTTTATATGCATAAATAAGTTTACATATATTAAGAAAAAAAAATTTACATTTCGAATATAAAAATATATTGTACATAGTAATACATATTTTTATTTACTTCGACTTAAAAATTGAAATATTAAAAAAATTATTTTAATTAAAAATAAAAAAAAAAATTTTAAATAATGATTATATGTAATATAAGTTGACATTTTTTAAGTTTGCATGCACATATTATTTTAGTACTAGAACTCTTTTTTTTTTTATAAAAAAGGTTGTGAAATTTTTGTTGTTAATTTTTGGACAATACGAAAAAGCAACTTAAAAATGAAAATGTTTAGAATAATTATATAAAAAAAAAAAATATATATAAATGACATAAAATTTTTAAAAAAAATAATATGTTTTTATTAATTTGAAAAGTTTATTTCTTTGATAGAACTAAAAAAAAAAAAAAAAAAAAAAAAAAAAAAAGTATGTTATCATTTACACACACCTTTTTCAAGAAAAAAAAAAAAAAAATAATAATTGTAATAAAAAAATAGGACAAAAATAATGTGTTGGTTTATAAGCCACTTGTTATATGTAATTTGCAAGTCTACATATTAGTAGAAAAAAAAAAATGTACATATGCATATATGTATGTATGTACGTATGTACGTTTTTTTGGTTTAAGAAAGCATTAATAGAATTTTTTTATCAATATGATGCTTTTTCTTTGTGTTTTAATTTAAACTTTATTTGATGCTTAATTTTAAAAAAGTATTCATATGCGCACATATTGCAAATACAGAACTATGTAATTACATAATTATAAAAAACAAAAAAAAACAAAAAAAAAATAATAAGTGTAATATGTTCTTTCCTTTTACAAATAATGAATTAACTCAAATTTATTTATTAAATATATCTCAAGGCATAAACTAAAATTTTGATATAAATTATTACACGTTTATTAATACATCACTTCCTAATAAAAACATAAAGCTTTAATATTTATTTTTATTTATTTATAAGTAAAAAAATAAAAAGCGATAGTAATCTATGAAAAAAATAAAAAAAGTGTTGTAAAATTGAGTGGGACCCATTTTGTGCATATAGTATGCAGTTTTAATTTTTAACAAAAAAAAGGTAAAAAAAGATAAAAAAAAAAAAAAAAAAAAAAAATAGAATTAATTTGAAGTACCACTTAATTCAAAAAAAAAAAAGAAATAAAATATTTATTGAAAATATTGTCTAACAAGGATTGAAAATTTAGTAGTTCTTTTTTTATTTTTTTTTTGCAATACTTACTATTATTATGCATAAACTTTAAGAAAAAGTAACAAAAATAAACCAATAAAAATATATTTATTTAATAAGTGAATATTTATTCAATAGGTGAACATTTATTTAATATTTGCTTATTTACAAAATAAGAATAAATTTGACTTATTTTGAATATTTAGAACGTAAAAAAAAAGCACATCTTTATTAGATCTTATTGTATTTTTTTTATTTTATTTTGTTCTACTTATCTGTACAACTATATCGATTTCATTCTAATTTTTTTTTTTTTTTTTTTTTTTAAGAATTATGAACATTTTGTTTTTATTTTTATTAGAAATAAAAAAAAGAATTATGTTATAAATCGGGTCACACAAATAGCAGTATATATATGTGTATTTTATTTAATATATTCAATTGACAATATTTTATAGAAATATCTATAGAACTTTTTTTTTGTTTTTTTTTTTTTAAACTTTGTTTTCTCCCGTTATATACATGTTTATAAGTACATACAAATAGAAATATATTTAAAAACTTAATATTAAATTTATTTAATTTAAAAAAATATACGCATAACAAAATTTTGAAGTTACACATATTTCATTACAATATACGTGAAAAAAGTACATTGTACGAATGTGTATAATTAGGTTTTTTGTTTAACTTAAAAAGTGGTGAGTATAAGTAAATAATTCTATTATATGTACAAAAGGTAAAACGCACATATATGCATGCAAATGCATGTATAAAATAATTGTATAAAAAAAAGGTTTATACAAAATTTTTGTTGCTATCAATACACATATTCCTGGCAAAAACTAAATGGTTAAATTTAGAAAAAAAAAAAAAAATATTACTTTCATTTTGAACACAAAAAAAAGAAAAACATAAATATGGAAACAAGTATATAAATAAACGTATACTTATACATTACATTACATTACATACATACATACATATATATATATATATATATATATATATTAGTAGGTAAATTACAAATTGTGTTGTGTAAAAATGAAACATAATAGTCTTGTTGAAGAAGATAGTGAGCACATCACTTCGACTGTAACTGAAAATAATTGCGCTGTTAGAAAAAATACGACACCACATGAATATACCAATTTATGTAGTGACATAATTAATAAAAGTATGAAAGCTATGTCTATGTTGAATAGTATAAGTGAAATTAAAAAAAAAAAAAAAAAGACACACGATCTAATTCAAAAAAGAGAACAAGATCTAGTTCAAAACAGGGGACACAATCTAGTTCAAAACAGGGGACACGGTCTAGTTCAAAACAGGGGACACGGTCTAGTTCAAAAAAAAACACAACGAGCTGTTCAAAAAAGGATATATACAGTAGATCAAAAAAGGAAACCAACAGTACTGGTTCAAAAAAGAGAACAAACAATAGTTCAAATGAAGGCACAAAAAAAAATGTTAATCAAATAAGGTATATATCAGGAAGTAATAATAAACATTTAAATATGAATGTTGAAAATGGGAAAAATAAAAATGTTAAATCAAAAAGTTTATTATTAATTCGTAATACGTTGCGCTCTCCTATAAGTAACAAATCAAGTACCAGTAATAACAATTCATATAATATACATATAAAACATGGAATAAAAAATAAATATTATAACAATAAAAAAATAAGAGATGTTAGTTGGAATACTTTTTATGCTGATCAAAAGGTTAATAATAATGTAGTGTATCTAAAAAAAAATAAAATAAGTAACAGAAATAAAATAAGCAATAGTAATAAAATAAGTAATAGTAATAAAATAAGTAATAGTAATAAAATTGGTGCAAGAAAGAAACTTGTAAAAAGTAAACATATTTTAAATAGTCCAGTAGTACATAATGATATATATTATGAAAAAAAAAAAAAAAAGAATAAGGCCAAATCAAGAACAAGCACAAGAACAAGAACAAGAACAAGAACAAGAACAAGCACAAGAACAAGCACAAGAACAAGAACAAGACCAAGAACAAGAACAAGACCAAGAACAAGAACAAAAACAAAAACTCGTAAAAGAACAGTGTCTAATGTTAATAAAAAAAAAG